>NW_027158844.1:7847-38236 GCF_002600585.1 Cystoisospora suis
GCACTTATACACTCACACACAGTTCTCAAACCACACTACAATGGAAGACCGTTGTCGCAACCGTTGTTGGAGGAAGAACTGGAGGAGGACTGTGGGAGATGTAGGAGATGTCATGTTCTAACAGATTGTCGCAGCCCCGCGCACCGAGCCCGCTCCAGCAACAGAATTGTAGCTCCTTATGACTTGGCTCCGTGGAGTTGGCAGTTCTTTGAATGAAGAAGTGTACATCCACCTCAAAGTAGGTGTTTCAATGGTGGTGGCAGTTCAAGGCTTTCGAAAAGAGAGAGGACTGAGCGAGCCACACACTACGGGGAACAATGAAACGCACCCGGTAAGTGCTGAATGTGGTCAAACCACCGAGTAAGATTGCAGTACAAGGTACGTTCCTTTTGAGAAGCCGACCTCTGCAAAAAAGCGGAGAAGCGGAATTGCACACGGCAATGGGGGGGCCGAATGCACATATGTGGGATGTGCTGGATAGCACAACGGTAAGTATTCTGGCTGCCTAAGATGACCCTACCTAGACGGGAGAAGCCTGCGCTGGTGCTCTTACCATTCCGGTACGACTGCGTCGCCCTTTGATTGATACAAGGGGAGTTTCACGTGCTCCTTTAGCCTACATTTTCACTGCCTCGGCGCTACAGTCTTATTGTTCTACCCGCACGGCACGTCAATACGAAAGCATCGAATGCTTCTAGTCTCTGCGGAACAGTGCGAGATGGCCGAAATCCTCCCTCCTTATTCCTCAGTTTGCGCTGCCTCTCTCGGCAAACAGCAGTCACAATTCTGTTTCTGACGTCTTGTCTCCTACTATTCTTCTTCCCTGTCTCCACCGCTGTCTCTCTTCACTTCTTACCATCCACGCGTAGCACGAGGCGAATACAGCGAAATCAGCGATAGTCAAGTGGTTTCCGCAGAAGAAAGTTTTGGGAGCGAGGTGGCTGTGGAGCTGCTGAAGCTCAGAGGCTCCGTGTACCTCAAAATTGTGCTCACTGCAGAACGCCAGCCACTGCGAGACTTGCGCCTGCATGCACAACGACCGCTCATTGTGACATAGTCGTTCAGAAGTCGGACGACGCAAAAACGAACGAATGCTACAAGCCAAGCTGGTCCGCATCTCGGAGAAATTCCCGATTGGTGAAAATAAGGGCCTTAGTCTAGTAGTTACGCGGGTTTTATTGGCGGGGCTTCAGACGACAATGTGAGCAGACGTAATCTGCCCGCAAGTGAGCTTCTCGGGGTGCAGCTGAATGGGGTACCGGGAAGCCCAAAGTAAGCCAGATCGGCAAGCGATACGACCATGAAGAAGAGCCTGCTGATTCTTCTGGCCTTCTGCCCGAATGTACCAAAAGGCCTAAGGCGGGGGCACCGCTTTCAAAGTTGGTAGAGAGCACACATAACAACACCTCCGCCCGAGGAGAAAAGAAACTGAATTTGCGCGAGGAAGTGCAAGTTCCCATTTGTTCTCTCAGTAAGGGTTTTCATCAAGCCACATCCAACTACAATGGGAACCTATCAGTCCTCTGAAGCGAAACTCGGTCTCGTCCGCGCCCATATTATGTGTGGAAGAACTCCCCTGACCTCACCTGATCGAAGGCTGTCTCCCCACCGAGAAGAGAAGAGCACGGAGAACCTTTGCCTCCGCTCCCTGGGCATATGGCTGCGGACGCCAAGCATCGCATGATTGCGGCTGGTTCATGAAGAGGCTTATTGTCGGCCATTCCTTCCGTTCCACGGGAAAGAAGCACTGGCACGTCGGCCTGCACTCACAGTAGACGGGAAGAAAAGCAGGTAGTGGGCAGGTTCGCGCCTACCATCAAAATCAGTTTTTTTCGGACTTATCTACGCGCCTGTCACAAAGAGTTCGGCTACCCTAACAGGAAGAAGCAACACAGACAGCGGGAATGCGGAAAGGACATGCAGCACGAAGAGCTGAGCAGCCGACGCGCCACGAACAAGTGTCTTCATCTGTTTGACAAGAACTTACTTTCGCACCGCCGAGGTAACGAAGGCCGAGGGGCCCCAGGTAACTGATGGAGAGGGACACGGGGGGCTTCAGACAGGGCCTCACATAACGGCCCACCAACGCACATGCCATCGCCCCAGCAGACTGATCGAAGAGTAACTCCATGCTGGGGAACGTCACAGAGGAAGACGAGCTGAAACTACAAGAGGGAAATGGGGTTGTATATGAACCGCGACGCCTCCGATGACAGATGTCAGAGCATGCCACGCGGGGGCGACACGCGGCGGCCGATACCCAGTGAGAGTGCGGAAGGAAGGAGAGCCGAGAATGCTGCTTTGTACTCGCGCCGTGTGAAAGCACAAGCAACTTTTGTGAAAACAAATAGCGGACAAGAAGTGGAAACTCGGGGCTGGTTCGGCATATCATTCACTGTGGGTCCTAGGTCTACCAGTGCAAACGGGGCTGTTTTAAATCCAGCGAAGGAGTCTCCTTGCAATTGGATGGCAAAGAGGGAAACCCGGCTATCTCAAACAGCACTCGTGCACATGAAAAACGGAAATTGATGGACCGAGTGTGTAAACTAGGCGAAGTCCCATACGGTAAAAGCGTCGTCTTTGTGCACATCCGAAGCACGGGAGAAAAACGCATGCTCTCGAGTACCTGTCTCTCCTGTCGAAAACGCGGCGTCCAGGCGCCGTTGTGAACGTACGCAACAAGTTTTTCCACTGCAAAGTACTCACGTCGGATTTCATGTTAGCTTTCGGCTATCGAGCTCCTGGACCACAGACACCCTTTGCCTGCGGTCCGGGCTGACGACAGGCCGGCAACTGTACCCGTGCCGCTGTCTCTTTCTCAGCGTGGTTGCAGAGCCAGGTGCTCCCATTCCGGATGACGGGCGAGACACTTGCAACGGGGTCACTAGCTCATCTGTTTGGAACGACAGGGTTGAAGGGTAGAGAGAAAGTCTGGGAGCTTGTTTGATTGAACTAAAGGGGCCGGAGCCGAGACAGCGGTACCACGGACCGGTCAAACACACTACTCGGGCTCTTCAGTTGACTAGTTCAACCATCTCTCCTCGTTGTCCCGAGTGGCGGCCACTCCCGTGTAGCATGACTCCGGCTACGTGGCCTCCGGCTCCTCTGCCTCGCGGCGTAGGACTCCCGCCGTCGCTACGGGCCAAGGAGCAGGATGATTTCACACAGGTACTGGGGGCAAACTACCGGACACTGGACTGTGGCACTGCAGGGAGTCGAGGGGCCCGGTCGCTGCGGTCCCGTTCTTTTTCGCTGCGCTGCCTTTTGGAAGAAGCCTGTTTGACGGTCAGTGCCCGGGCAATTCTCAGCTTCCCTTGGGAGTTCCAGAGCACCGCTAAAGCGTTTCCTTGCCTCGAAATCAGCTTTTGACGCACTGCGGACCACAGCGGCGGTTCCCCGGGCTACAGATGCTACCCAGGCCTGTCGGGCGGACTTTGTGACTCAAAACCGTAACCCTGTCGGTGCGATCGTCTAAAACAGGTACTGCCCGCGGGCTAGTGCACGTAAAGCTATCTCGTTATCTCTGCTGTCAGCAGGCCGCGCCGGGTCACTCCAAGCACGTCACGACATAACCTCTGCCGGGACAAAACTGTTACAGGACCACCGCACTCACACGCAGCCACGGACACACAGGGTCCACCAGCGAACGAATGGAACCTGCAGCGTCACTCTATTGCGTGTACCTCACAATGCTGAAACTGCAAGTGCTTCTCTTTTCCCCACTGAGGCCACGGTATACGGGAGAAATGCACCATGAAGAAGACGGGTCCCCCGGCGACAGCGTGTAGAGATCCTCCAGGTAACGCCGAATACACCGAGTCAACTAATGCGACACTTGCAAGCCCGTCACCACTGACCACGTATTCGAGCCTCAACGACAGTAAAAGACTCGTCGCTATGTGTAGGAGATAAGTCTTCACTAATACGCGGTCCGTGGTTTGTGGGGGATCCCCAGTGAAGAAACGGGTCGTGCATCTCTTACGCCACTGAGGGCTCTACGGTGCGAGCCTTCTTCTTATGCTTAACCCTACGGTCGGCTCAGCCAAATCCGGACGCGAGTCCGCTTCTGACAGGGCCGAGGAAACGTGCGTAATCAATTGCTGCCTGTCGCAGGGGTGCCGTTACGGAAATCCCCTGAAGGGGCACACTCGGGGACGGCGAAGGGACTGCGAACTTGGGAATAGCAAGCTCTCAAAGCGTCACGCACACCCCGATTGACGAGCCAGCATTGTCACATCGTTACTTGCAGGACTGCTGTGAGCGGCCCAGCCTCTGTTGCCGAGCTGGCGCCTCCCTCGACTCCGAGCAGGCAGGAGCCGAGAAAGACCTGCTCACGGGAGTGGCGTCCATTATGGTGGTGAGCACAGACGTACTCCCTGTAACCCTGCAAGCTACGCATGTTTCCCTCCTTCCGGAACACCGCATAATGCCTGTCTGTGCCTAAGCCTCTCCACGGCACGTTGCGGATGAGGGGGACACTGAGTGCCTGGCTGCTCGGCGAACTGAGGGCTGGCCTTCTCTGTGTAGTCCACCGACCGCAGGGCCCAGAGAGGTTAGGCGCGTGTCGACCCGCCATGGCTGCGCATAAGCGGAGCAGGTTTAAGTTTGCCACTAGACGTCTTGTCGTTTGAATGGCAGCCTCTGCAAGCTGAACCGAGGAGCTGCTGTGCTCCTCCAGAGGCTCTCGTCCGACCTGGTAGTCGAAAGAACGGGTAGCGTCCGCCCGCATGGAGGATCGGGACTGTCGGGAGCATCTGTGGCGTGGAACGGGCTGGTCGACTGAAGCACTGAACTTCTTAGAACTCTTCCTGCTGTTGGATCCCGCCCGTCCCGCTTCTTCTGCCTGGCTGGTCCTAGCACTGTTGCTGTCCCCTCGAGTACCGTTCATCTTCGTCTTAGTTGTCCGGCGCAGCTGCCAGTCGTCAAGTGGACCGCGGACTTGATGGCGGCTTGGTCGACGTTAACCGATACCAGCTAAGGGACAGCAGCGAAGCCGTCCTGTCAGTATCAGGAGCTGGCAGTGCGTGCGAAGCCTTCCGCCATGGCAATCAGCCGTCTGACCAGCGTGCGCACCTCCATCTATAGTCACCTGCCGTTGCCCAGGCGGGCCTTCCTCTGCGCAGCCCACATTCGTCTTGACTTTCATAGCAAAAAAAGTTAGCTACGTCCGTTATCTGTCTTCCACCCTTCTCGTAGCCAGCTAACTTTCTGAAGAAAGCTCCGCCGTCCTCTCGCAGATCATAACACGCGGGTGGACAGAGGACTCCCGCTCCCGGCCCTCGCTCTCGTGTGGCGCGGCGCTTTCCTGGGACCTGGAGATCGGAGGCAATCAAGAGGCCGCAAAAGCCTTCCGACGTCCCGAACGTGACCGTGACTCCCTGGCTCGATTCCCGGCCAACTACCCGCCAAGCCTCGGACTCGCAGGTGACCCAGTTTGCCGGCACCATTCGAACTGGGTCACCTGCTGGGTCGAGCAGAAGCCGTCTTTTTGTATCGGTTTCCAAGGTTTCCTTTTGTGTAAGCACTATTCCATCATGAAGCGAAACCTCGGGCACTGGAAGGGTCCCGTGAGTCACGAGGAAAAGAACTGTCAAGAACACACTGACAAAGTGTGCCGCCTCTGTGAGAAGCAGCGCTCTAGTCGTCGCATGCGTTGGTTCTGTCCGTCATCGTACCCCGACAGGGTTTATGCCGGTTTCTTGCTGTGTCTTGAAATTGCTTACTCGGTACCGTACCTGCCGCCGCTTGTTGGTTAGCCTGCGAAACAGATGATTTTGCTTCTTTGCTAACCAGCTGTGTGTGCGTCGGGGTGTCTGCTTGTTCGAGCTGCTTTTTTCATGCCGGCCTCCGTCGACGTCAGCTGCCATGGTTCCCTATCTCAGCGCTATGTAAGGGAGCTGGCCTCCCGCGTGCAGGTAGCGCATGACTGGTACTTTGTTCGGCAAGTGGCTTAAGTAGGTCGGGCAGCGCCTGCTTCGAGTAATTACGTAGGGGAAGACGGGCTAGCTGACGCCTTCATGGGAGGGAGGTTCATGTTGGTACTCCACTGTGTTACAGGCATAGGAGAGTCGCACTGCCGTTTTCGCAGCTGAGGAAGTTAGGTTTATGTGTTTTCTTTATCGCGTTCGGAGGTCACAGTCGAGGATTCAGTTGATGTCGAGTCAGCGTGACCTACGTCAAACCGCGGGTTGTTGTGAGCCGCCTTTCGAACTGCTTGTCAAAAATGACTTCAAGCTCGACGTCAGTTCCATCGTCCTCCCAGTCTCTTCCCTTCTCTGGTACACACTCACCTTTCAACTATAGCGGCGGCAACACAGAATCACGGGTCTCTTCACATACTGCAGCCCCGTCCTCTGCTTCTCCGTCAGCTGCCGCCGCGGCTGCGGCGTCAGCAGTGACGTCTCCAATAACTGCGTTTTCTCGGCTTTGTTTCCTAGATTCCCTGAGCAGTCTCGTCGGTCGAAAGCTTCTCTTGCTGGATGAGACTCTTGCTGGTTCTCTGTCGCTCCTGGTAGACACTGCAACTCTCCAACAGCACGGCGTGGACAGATGCTACCCCTTGCGCGCGTTCCCCCTTCCTGCATCTTCTTTGTCAAGTGGGGCGCAGTCAGCTCCTTTCGTTATTTTCGTCTGTCGCCCGCGTCTTCTTCTTCTTCCTTTGATTGCTCAGCATATACATTTCATAGAGCGGACGTACCAGCCCACCCAGCCACCTTCCCTGTCTACTCCTCCGTCCTCGGGAGTTTCTTTCCCTGCACCATGCTCGTTTTCTCCCTCCGGTCGTCACTTCTTCGTGCTCTTTGTCCCTTCGTCTTCGGATTTTTTGTCCAGCGAGCTGCGTCGACTACTTTCGAACCCGCCCTCCTTATCGTCGACGTCGCCTTCCTCACGACCTTCTTCTTCTCTGATATCAAATTTAAGCAGTCTGCCTGCAGCGCTCACAAGCACAATTCTTTTCAACGGAGGCCCGAGTGGGTCTCCGGCTCCCCCTTTTGATTCCACTTCGTCTCCTGTCCAACTTAATCTCGACAGTACAACCATCGCTGGTTGTCCACTGTATTTTTTTCCTCTCGCTCCAGATGTGTTGTCGCTGGAACTGCCGAATGCCTTCAGAGATATTCATGTCCACGGAGATCCGTCGCCGTGCCTCCACGCTGCTGCGGCTATCCAGTTGCTTCAGCAAGAGCTTCAGAGTAATACAGTAGTCCCGCATCTCCGCTGTTTGGGGAGTGCAGCGAAGACAGTCGCAGATCACCTCATTCAGCAAAGAAAGGAGAAGCAGGCTGCGGAACAGCAGCAAATGCACTGGGGAGAGGCGACATGTTCAAGCAACGGTCTGTGGGCTACAGGCGCGCGCGCAGTTGGCGACAGGACATCCTCACCCGAAGGCGTACCAGATGCGCTGCATCAGTTTGTTCCTGTCGCTCCGCCTGTGCGTTTTGTCCTCAGCAAGGAGGACGTAGAGCCCGGCGGGTCTGAGCCGACGCTGCGACCTTCTCCAGAGGAAAGGGATAGCCGAGGAGGAGCGGGTCTCTCTCAAGGGACACAGAGAGCTAGGGAGGATACCGGAGGAGCTGGTGAGAGGAAGATGATCAGAGGGGGAGGCGGAAGTGGCGCCGCAGGTTCGCCGGAAGGGGGCGCCTTAGCAGAAGGCAGATATATGCAAAACGGAATCTTGGAATGTGGGAGACGCGGGGCCCGCTGTGAAGCTGGGGAGACCACGCCAGCCGTGAAAGTAGACATGTTGGTATTGATTGATAGGCGCTCGGATTTGATCACACCTCTTTGTTCCGCTTTTACCTACGAAGCACTCTTGGATATTGTCTTTGGTATAGAGTCCGCTGCTTTGGAGGTGCCTCAGCAGCTGTTGCAACAGCAGTCGTCCAGTGGGGGTGGTGCCCCGTCCACCGCTTCGCAGCCGGGCAAGGCGGTGCCTGTTTTGCTCCCTGGTGGAAGGAAACAGAAAGTTCCGTTGTCGTCTGACGGCCTCTTTGCTACGTTGCGCGATCTGCATCAGTCAGCAGTAGGGTCTCACTTGCATCGCATCGCGAGCGAGATACAGCAAACCTACAAGGAAAAAGATGAGCTGCGATCGATCCAGGAGATCTCTGTCTTCATGAACAAATTCAAGATAAAGCAGCAGGAGCATTCCTCTCTCTCACTGCACGTCCGTCTGGCCTCCTTTCTTGCCTCCGTCACTAAGGACCCTGCATTTTTCAAACGGCTAACACTCGAGGATGAGCTGCTTCAGTCTGCCGGCAGCGGCAGTGGTGCAAGCGCGTCTGGGGGAGGTACATTGACTGCTTCAATGATGTCGCAATTAGAGAACATGATTGACGCCACTGCGATTTCCGGTGACCTGTGGTGGGTTCCGTCACCCTCAGGCGATGGAGGAGGAGCAGGGACGGTTGGGAGGCTGTCTGGTCATCCAGGGAAACCAGTTGCTGCCCCGTGTGTCGAGGATGTGTATAGGCTGCTGTGTCTTGCCTCGCTGCTGAATGGAGGCTTGAAGGGGAAGCAGCTGGAGGGTCTCAAACGTGGTCTGGTACAGCAGCACGGGTTAAAGGAAGTGGTCCGGATGGCCCACCTACAACAAGTTGGCTTGCTTAGACAGGCGGATGGTGGGGGCGCCTCTTCCTCTGGAGGTGCAGGAAAGGGAGTCTGCGGGGTGGGGAGCTGGAAGACGCTGAAGAAGGAATGTAGACTGATGGTTGACGAGGAGTTGTCTTCGGGGGACATTGCATATGCATGCTCTGGGTATGCTCCCCTATCTGTCCGGTAAGTATTCGAAAGAGACAGTGACCACGACGTGCACAGTGACATAAAGCCATTCTCACTAGCGCTTCCGTTCTCAAGGCGCCATCACACGGTTTGCTGGGGAAGGTGCTGTGGACGGACAGTATCTCCGTGAAAGGATACACAAGGCTGAGGCGTCCGTCCAGTGCACCTCGGACGCGTCTCCCCGGAAATACGTAGGGAAAGCTGCTTTTGCACGCAGTCGACGTGTCTGCGAGTAGTTGGATCATTTCTCGTATGAGAACTGCCCGCACCACCCGTCGTCTTTGTTTATCCCCGAAGTGACGTTGTACCTGCTCTGCAGGGGAGAGTGCTACGGCACTTACGAGCCCGTCCATCGCTCTATGTACATGTGACCAAAAACAGCAGAGGTAGTCTTGAGTCACGGTGCTGTTGCGTACATGAGCTTTCTTAGCTATGTCTCTGCTTACGGTTTTCTGTCGCACAGGTTAATCCAGTTTCTGCACGAGTTTCCCAATGGATGGCGGTCGATTCCACATGTTTTGTCCCTTCTGTGGGGCCCAGCGCTGGAGGTGCGCCAGCAGCAGCCGCAACCCCCCCTCGCAGTGCTGCAGCTTCAGCAACAGCAGAAGTTGCTTCAGCAGCAGCAACGGGAGGCAGAAAGCGCCTCCACAGAGAGAGCGATGGACCCGAAACAGATGACGACAATTATGGTGATGTATCTGGGCGGAGTGACTTACGCGGAAATAGCAGCCATTCGGAGACTGAACGAGCTCGAGATTGAGCGGTATCAGAGATATGTGAAAGAGCAGGAACAACTGCTTCAGCAAGGCGGCGGCGGTTCTTTGAAACCGCCGACACGCCGGCGGTATGTTATTGTAACCACGGACGTAATCAACTACAAGAAACTCCTCAGTGGCTGCGGCGAGGAGCCAGAAGATATCTGCGAACGGTTTGAGTGGAGAAACAGGGACGCCTGACACAGCCATCTGAAATTTCTTTGCAAAACCGAGAGTCGTGAGGGCAGTCCCCTCGGAGCTAAGAAGTAACAGTGGTCATAGCGCGGTACAGTGCCAGACCGCTTTCTGGAATAACGCACTGAGCTGTTTTGTCTTTTCCTCGAAATCACACTCGTGGAGGACGCTCACGCGAGTGGGTGTAGCTCGCATTAGGCGACCGTATCGGAAGATCCGTGTCCATGCCCACGCCTCCTGTCCTGGTGTGGACGCCTCTTGAAGGCACCCGGTGAACTGTGTCCCGCCGCCAGGTGAAAATGGTGACCAGCACACTTTCCGAATATACTGCGACGGCGCTCAGGAACATGTGTGATACGCCGGCAAGGAGGGAAAGGGTTACATGCTCGGGTGGGGGGTCACGCGTGATCACAGGTAGGCCTGACAGAGAGCGTGGCCGGCGCGGAAGGTGCTAGCGTTTCATGAAGTACTCCGTTGCTCATCTGACAGACTTTGAAAAGGCAACTGTTGCTCCTCAGCAACGCTTTACAGGAGCGAAAAACCACATTGCTGGGGGGAGTGCAGCCTCCTCAGTAGCTGCCCGTCAATCGCAAAGACAGAAACACCTTTTCAGAAAAGAAGCTATAGCCGTCCGATTACAAGCACCTGAGGATAAGATCAGCAGCCGGGGCGGTTCACTAGGGGCACCGCTGCTAATCGACAGCTCCATTAGCCCGCACAGCAGGAAGGCCTGACGAACCTACGTGTGCTGTCGCCTGCAATGCTGAGCATCGCGAGAGCCGTGGGCGTTCACCTGAGTCAGCTCGTTACATCCTTGGAAACAGGAATCCCGGAGCGAGAGCGCGTTGCTGACTCTCCGCTCGCGTTAAACGCAAGCGGGCCGCTCTGTTTCTGTCACTTTGACAATCTGGGTGAGGGCGAGGCTCGGTTTTCAGGTAAGAAAGATACTGCCTGACAACACGAAAGACTTCATGAGAGTGCCGAGCTGCGACTCAACTCCCGCTGAATAACAGAACAGGTGGAGTAAAGTCTGAAACATCTGGCGTATTTGTCTGGACAAGGCCACATGATAACGCTCAGCCACATCGGCAATACTGGGACAAGAAAGCACAACAGGAAGATGAACCACCATTCCTATGCCGGAAGCTGCTACACCGGCAGGGACCCCCGAATTTGTGCCTTTTGAGACCGTCGTCTTTTTCTTGCCTCTTTGAATGCCTTACTGTACTCTTCATGTTTGTCTGCCTTTTCGTCAAAGCCAATCTCGTTCAAAAATAACAAAGACTTCTGAATGACCGTGCTGTAGTGGCTTAGAAACTTCAAGACTTCATCTTCCTTCACTGATGACAAAGGCTTGAGTTGCCTGTTGATAGTCGCCTCTATACGGTGCACTGCCCGGACTGACTTCGGATCCTGTAGAGAGAGATATCAACCCAAACCTTTACCGTTATGCGCGGGACGGCGCGCCGTGCAAACACTACTTTTGTGACAGAAACATCGAGTGCTCCCAGACTGGCGCATGACTCTCCGAGCGGGGTATGGATACTGGTGCTTTGTGGCTGGACACCAGAGAGTTCATTCAACTGAATCGAGGTTTGTCCTCGTACTTCGGCACCCTCTAAGAAAGCGGCTGGGGCACGATTTCCTGACCGCAACTGGTTACACCTACGCGCATGCCATAGAACTGCCAAAACCTCCTCTGCCCTCGAATCCGTGTTCGGCTGAACAGCGAGTTGAAGAAACGTCTGCGTATCCGTAATGACACAACACCGGCTGTACGCGCTGGTATCACCTCGATCCGAGGTGTAAGCTGCAGGTAGGTAGCCATAGTGCCCAAACGTGTGGTTCTGAAAGTGACCGCATACTAATCTCCTGGCTCACACAACCTGGAATGCTTACCACGAAAGTCACGGCGATGCCCTTTCTGCCTGCCCTTGCCGTGCGCCCTGTCCGGTGGATGTAGTCTTCTGCCTTTCCAGGAACTTGCATGTTGATTACGAATTCCACCCGAGGCAGGTCAAGCCCACGGCCGGCAACGTCCGTGCAAACAAGCAGCCTTGCAGTTTCGCTACGAAACTTCTCCAGACAAGCGATGCGTTTACGTTGCTCCATGAGTGAGTGCAACGGCGTGGACTGTTGCTGAAGAATATCCAGAGCCGTGCAGATTTGCTGCGTTTGACGAACAGAGCCTGCGAAGACGATCCCTCTATCTGAGCAGAACGGCGCTGTGTGTTCCAACAGATACAGCAAGTACACCGGTTGCATTCGTGCAGGAACGAACAAGTAGAAATGCGACAGGTTGGGCAGGGCCGGCTGGTTAGTCGGATGCGCATCAACGAGTGGCATTGCCTCGTCGCCAAATCGACGCTGGAGTTCCCGCAACGCTGGACTTGCAGTGGCTGAAAAGAGGAGAGTCTGCCTACCCTGCGACGAAGTCGGTATACATGAGAGAATCAGTTTCAGATCTTCCTCGAATTCATCTGACAGCAGTCTATCTGCCTCATCCAGCACCAACACGTCAACCGCAGAAAGTCTTTTCTTCATTGTTGATGTGTCATTCTGAATGTGGTCTGCCAAGCGTCCCGGGGTTGCTATTACCACGTGAGGACACTGAGTTAGCAGATTGCCCTCCTCAACAAGATCCCGTCCCCCAAGCAAGAGACACACGCGCACTCCCAGTTGCATTCCGTAAATCCGGAACTGATCAAGAACCTGAAACATGCAGAACAGGAGAGGCAATGATGCGCCAAAGCTTACCGTCAGGCGAGGACTCTCCCACCTGTAGACACCCACCACGATCAATTTCCACGTCTAAAGCCAGAAACCTGCGACGCCGTCCTGGGGATGCCACTTAATGACTGCTGTCAACTACAATGGCCCTGCTGGATATTGCCAACCAACACCCTTCGAACGCGTTGGTTCGGTATGTCCATCGGCGGAACAGCGTTGATGTTACGGCGTAAACAGTATGATAATTTCGTACAATACTCTAGCCACGAACGAGGAGCAGGTGAGCTGATGGATACCAACTCACACTGACATTCCTTGCAACGCCTAGTACTGCTCGTGCGGGTGCCCGCCGCGATCACCCCGCATCGGGTAGCACGTAGAGTTTTCCATCGGCAGCAAGGGCACTCGCACCATAAAACGCTAGAACTGCTACCTGCGTGCAAGAATGTGCGAAAGCACACCTTCTACGATTACGCGGCAACCGCTACCTGTCAGTGTGCACGACGGGTATGATTGATTGTTTCCACGATGTATACATTGTGCCGCCAGATTTTGCTGCAGCTAGAAAGACACGGGGACCTTTGTCTCTTTTTTCCTCTCCTACTATCAGTATCCAATCTCCACACAGAAACGAGCGTGTCCCTCTCCCAGACCAAGCACTAGAAGGATGCAGGATCAACACGCGAAAACACCCTGCACGGTCGGGCCCGCCGAGTAAAAACTCGAAATGCTCACCTGGACCGCGAGCTCTCTGGCAGGCAAGAGGACGAGGCCCATGAATGCATGGCCGTCTCCTCGTCCCACCCGCTGAAGAAGAGGCCAGCAATATCCTAACGTCTTCCCGCTTCCAGTAGGGGCTAAAGCGCAGACATTCTTGCCACGGAGAGCGTAAGGTAAAGCCAGCACCTGTACCGGCGACGGATGGGTGATATGAAGGGACAGCGCCGTTCGGATGAGAGCGGGTGGGACGCCCAACGAGGAAAAAGTCTGGCGTGAAGAAGCAGCGTCTCCCCAAGAGAAAGATGTGGCGGAATGTGACGGAGTGTCGATCGATTCGGAATTAACCTCTGCGTTACCGCCATCTGAGCTCTCTAAGCATTGCTCTGCCTCCATGTAACACTCCGACGACGGCAGTGAAGCTTCATCTTCGCGGTCACTGGAGTGAGATGCGGAGGTCCTATGGTGCAAAAGGAGATGGGAGTCATCACAGCTGCTTCTTTCCTCGCAGCGCGATAAGTCGTCCTGGAGACACTGGCTGTCCCTGAACCTTTTGTTCTTCTGTGTTCCTTTCGCTTCTCTCCCAACAGCGCGTTCATGGCTTGGTCTCTTCACCTTACGAGTACGCTGCAAAATACCGGTGTGGTCTTTTCTAGGGTGGCTCATATCGGGAGCTGAAGGAACGCCCCCCCTGTCTCCAGAACTAACGGCGACGGTTGGCTCCGTCGGCTTCTGAAGCCCACATGACTTCCGTCTTTGCAGTTGGGAGGGCTCGTCTATGAGTGACGTGGTATGCTTCGATTTCTTTTTCTGGCTCTCTCTCAAGAGGCGGGTACGGCGAGTAGCCGACGAGCTGACTGGCATTCTGTTTAACGTAAAGATTTGAAGTGTCATGTTCCGGACGACTGGCCCGTCGCCAGCACAAGTCACGGAGCGGAGGAAAAGTGGAGATTGCTGAAGAGTTGATCTACTTGCTGCATTCTCCGTTGCACCAGACTTTTCGGACGTCCTCGAGAGACGCAATGCCGCCTTCTGACGAGGGACGCTTCTTGCGTTCGTTGTAACTCGCACCCGGCGGCAGGGGGACACGGGGTGGCCTTGCTGAAGGTTACAAACAGCTGCCCCTGTCAAGGACTCAGCAGCCGCTTCACAGGTTGGGCTGACGCAGCTCTGCTGACCAAGACCCCACGGAACGGCGCTCAGCACGTAGGACGACAACAGATGCAGAAAATTGAAGGTGAAAACCTTTGCCTGTAGTGGATGTGGAGACGCGTCCAGCGTGGCCGGTCGTTGACGGGTATCCGCGACAAAGCTGACTGAAACAATCGACAAGAAAAACCCTACTGGGACAGCAAAGATACAAGCACAAGCTTCTAGGAGGGACTGAATCTGACAAAGCAGGGAAGGTTGCTCACCAATTCTTGGAGCTGTATCAGCTCTGCAAACAGCCCTTCCCCTCACTGCCCACACACACGAGGCCAACCATCTGCAGTCACCAGTAATTGTCTGCTGCTTTGCGGTGTGTACTGGAGCAAAAATGCTGTGACGAACAGCGGGCAACGCGTGGAACGCAAGGCTGACCAACGGTGTCGAAGCCAGTTTGGCACACAATAGACTGGCTGCTGCCACCAAATGCATGCACTGATCGAGTTTTCAGCATCGACGTTGAATCCTGCTGCTGAGGTCGGGTGACTGTCTTGCCGCCGATTGAGTGCGAAATGGACTGCGCATATCCGCTTGGAGACGCGTGCGTGTCCTCCCTTGTTCATTTACAAGGCAGGCCGTCCAGACGTTACCCTGAGCGGTCCGCTTTGCGCCTACCGACGAGCACTGTCTACTTTACGTAGCGGGAAGGTGGCAACGCTCTATCAGCACGAACAGTGACCGCCCCAGCCGCATAGAAAGCTATGGGCTTTGCTCGGCGTTGCGACTCTTGCATCCGTGTCCGGTGGAGTTTCTTACTCGGCTCACACCACACGCTGCAGACATGTAACTGCCAGGGACGCGGCAAGACACCGCGAACGACTAAATTGACCCCGCCCCGTTGTCGAGGTCGAACGAGAAAGGTTAGGGGCTTGCGGATGCCGCTTTTGCATTGGAACCTGGGGACCCTCGGCATGAACGCCACAGTGAATGTCAAGGCCATCGTCTTTCAGGAGCTTGGCGCACCCTGGCTGTGACTCGTGTCTCACTTCCGGCATGGGCAGAACGTCAAGGGCTAAACCCAACGCTGATGCAACCACGCCGTTGACAGCCTGAGTCTGTACACAAGCGCCGCAGCACTCCTCGTCGGACACCGCTTTTGGCGATACAGGCAGCTGAAACAAGAGTGACATCGCCAGCCGGTTACAGGCAGCGGAAAGAATGGCTCGGCTATGCGGTACGTTCACGCCACGGAAGGGAACCCATCCAGGCTTGTGAGGCTTTTCCGTCTGTTGCACAAAGCGCGGCCGGGGATGTGGTGTCGGGTCCCACTATGGATTAGACAGCGGGCTTTGTGAGTAACAAGCAACCAAGGAAGGATAGACGGGAGTCCTACGACTCCATCTTGCCTATATCGAGTATCTTTGCACGCGTAACGTGCACAGTTGCAATCACCTGCTGGCATGACAAATTTCGACTGCAGGGCGAAAACACGCAGTCCCACACGATTCCGGGCGGACCCGAGCCTCAAGAAAAGCGTTTGTGCTCGCATTCTGAGAGGGTGAAAAGGTGTCTCCAAGCTCAGATCACGAGGAAGGAGGTTGCGACGACGAGGTAGGGCAACGCCTTTTCTCACAGAAGAGTAAGTCTTCGGAAGAACAAACCGACCGGCTTCCCTTTCATGCACCTCGTCGGGTGACGGTGATGAGAAAGCTTCGAAGCTTTTGCGAGCAAATAGCAGCTCAGGCTGCTTTGTCAGCCCGTGCGACGGGCAGCCATGAGCGCATTTGTGCGGCAGAGAGTGGTTCACGAGCCTCGGCCAGCGCAGCCCTTACACTGCAGTTTCACCTGAAGACCTTTTCCTGTTTCGATCCAGAGCTAGACCGCTGGCGAAATTTTTCAAGGCTTCCCTCGTCGGCTCCTGCCCGGACCCCATCGGCCCAACAAGACTAAGCACGATAGGTAAGAGAATGACGCCGTGTGCAAACGCCAATAGCAGGACAAGTGTCATCATTTTGAAAAAGACCTGCAAGACGTACGTACGCGTGAAAGCTAGCATCACCACTCCAAGCTGCGTTGACAGCAACCCATGGAGAATAGGGTTGCCTATAAGAACCAGCGTCTCCAGCACTCGCATATCTCGGGTTCGGCCAACACAGTGACAAAAGGTGTGGCAGATGTGTGTCGCGTAGTCGATTGCAAACCCTAGAGAACACACATTGGACACGGTAGAACGCCAAAGTTTGGGTCGAAACGGACCAAGCCCTGCAGTGCAGTCCTGGGAAGACCAGCCTCAGCTTGCTTCACTATCTGCTTTTAGGCCAGTCGCGCTTAGAAGAAAAGGAGGCACAAGACACGCTCAGAAGAAGCCTTTCGTCAGAACTACCGTCCTTCCTCAGTGCTGTAGTGGTGGCGCCGGACTGCGACCCGGCTTGCTGTGCAGCTTCTATCCCCCCGTTGGTGCAGAAGAATAGCATCGTGCGCCACTGAGCCGGTGACACACTTGTAAGCTATAACCGAGACTTGCATTTGCTTGGTGAGGAACTCCGAAAAGACTTAGCTCACCGATTGAAATGACGAGGTTGACCATGGTGAGCATGTTCAGAGGAAGGCTCCAATAATACATGAAGCCGATGATGCTAAGGTCGATCAGCACGAGTGTCATGATAACCAGCGCAGCGCTCCAAAACGACGGCAGAAGCAGCATGGATACCTGTCACCACAAAGACAGATGCGGCCGACTCGCGCGACTGAGTTCGTAGGCCATCAGATGACCGCGAAACAAGATATGTGAGCTAGGAAAGCATTCAAAGGGATGTGGGTCACAGGAAGCCACGATCTGGGGGGAAGGAGAAGCGGTTTTGCTCGTGCCACCGGCTATTCCACGAAAGGTCCAGTTCCAGGTGGGTAACATCATCGGGCTCTACGTCCGGCCGCCACGGTTCAGACCTCAACAATATCGAATCGGGGAATGGAGTCCCTTGAGGACTGCCTCACAGGACTTATGCAACTCTTTTCTTCTACTGTCTCCTGTGACCTTCTCCTCGTTACCCTGGAGAAGCTCAGCCCCAGGGGCTTACAATCATGACGGCGAAGGCTGCCCACGCCATGTTCACTAAGGTGCTGGAGAGGATGCTTCCATCAGACTCGTAGAAGACGAACAGTCGATTGTATGTATGGGGCTCTGCGGCCTTGAAGCCCTTCAAGTCTTCCCTGCCGGAAAATCGGAAAACGAGGCAAACATTATGTCAAGCAAGCCGTTTCGGAGACATGTCCCCCCTCGTTGATACTTTTCTTGTTGTGATTTCGAGAATCGATTCCTTAGGACTGTACGCCGCAACTGCTTCCGGCCCCTAGTGTGGGAAGCCGGCCTCACAGCTTCTGCCACATATGGAATTGTTCAACTGCCGCTTAACATGCCCCTTGATCAAGCGTCATCGGCCTATGGCCACCGTGTACTCGAACCAGAAGCATGCTCCCGAGTACGGTCGAGGTGCTTCCCTCGAAGAAATCCGCCCTTACCTGAGCAAGGTCATGAAGTTGCTGGAGTCCTGGGATGTTCGGTAGTACACGGGAATGAGAATTATCTGGAAGGCTCGAAGGTCGTTCTCTCCTTGCCATGCAAACTGAGAAGCAAAGTTGGCACCTATGGGAGTCTGCAGCCACGATCGCAGCCTGAATCGCAGGCGACATAAGTGGCACCACATTCACGGCTCTTCAGCATTGTTGCGCTCACAAGTATCTTTGTCCCTCAATATTACTGACGGAGCTCTCCCTTCTGATTGCATGACAACGCTACCAGCACCTGCGGGCGTGCACGGATGCTCTCGACTGCTACTGAGGAAGGGGGGACGCTTCCTTGTCTGCCCTTACAGGTATCTAGTGAGGAGAGAAGACGTAATGCTGGAGAATCTAGCACTCGGAAAGCAGTCTGGACAAAGAAAGCCGGACACCCGCAGACCGGAGTGGCAACGGCAATCACCACTCGGGTTCTCACAATCTGCACAGAACCCCTCAGTGGGAGGCGGGAGACTTTCGCTGGCTGCTTCCTGGACAGATCACCCTCGAGAAAGCCATGTAATTCGGAGTCCAGTCACGTGTTTTAAGTGTGGTCAAAACAGAGGGAAAAAGTATGTCACGCTGTCCTGTGGCCCACGCGCACACAGACTGCGCCGAACCGGGGTCTATTCTTAGACAAGCATGTCCGAATGTGATAGCGACTGTATTTGCAGCTGTGAGCGGTCGCCTGAGCATGCTCTCTGTAGAAGAGTCAGATGCCGTCCCTCGGAATGTGATGAAATTTCAGACTAACGATGAGGTACCGTGACCCTTGTGTAGTTGTCCGGTGTAAACACTTCACACTGCGAGCACGTGCACTCAGGTGGACGGCCTCACTCAGTGCAATCGACCTGAGATGCCGAGCTCTTCGGGGTGCAATGGGCGGCGGGGGCTACAAACACCTGGAAAGAGGCGACAGGTGGTCGGCAGCACAGAATTCGAATTACTTACAGACGCATGCAGACCAAAGGGTTGTTTTCCGGAGAGTAGGCGCCGATAGGAGAAGACAAAAACACGTGCAAGCCGTCCACGAGCTGATGAGTGTAGTGTCGCGACTCGAGCTTCTGGTGAAGCCACGCATAATCCGACTGCATGGCCAAGCAGCCAGACAGTGGATAGCAAAGAGGGGACGCAAAAATCATTCCCGTAAGAAGCCTAGCTTTGCCACTTGGGGAAGAAACCCTTGAAGCATGTAGTAGTAGACCTTGCAATATTCAATAAGCTCAGGTTTCTGAAGTGGGTGCCACCCTCTCCCAGTACTTCTTGCTTGTACACCTCAGTCTCGTCGGATGGGCCGAAGCATGGCACCCGTCACCTGCAGACTGGGTCTTTCCACGCGATCTATCAGGGCATACTCTTTTCAGTCTAGTGTCTCTGCGTTGCAGTCCGCGAGCCTTAAGAAGACAAGGAATCTAATGTTGAAGTCTTCGAACAGCAGCGACACCGAGTCGCCCGGACGGCCGTGCGAGCCTGTTTTCGTCGGACTGCGATTCGCCTTCGCAGAAAGCCGCATTGAAGAGTGACAAGGTACCCCGGAATCTTCACTATTCCCACGCATCCTCGAGGGTAGCATAGCTTATTCTGGATAGCGAGCACTGTGGTCTTCGAAAGGGAACAGTTGCTCACCTTGAAAGTTCGGGAGCATAAATCTCGGGGGCTTGAGAAGAAAATGATGACGGGGTCACCATAACCATCGAAGAAGTGCTCTTGGGCGTCGAAGAATTTCTTGAGGCAAGAGTCACGAACACAACCAACGAAAACTGCCCACGTTGAGGCCCCGGGTGCGTGGTACTGTGAGTGTTACAGGCTGGTCGAGAACATCAAAGAAAGACGACGGTGCCCCGTCCCATTCTCACGCGTGATGCCACCGAACGCTCGGCTCATATTAGACATAAATGCTGCCCACTGAAAAGTAACTCAAGCCCAGCACGCCGTCATAGAGCCAGCGTTGCCCTCCTTGTGGGCGGATCAAGTTCCGGCTTGGGGTTCTGTACGCGCGCTACTGCTACGGAAACTCCCCAACACTCAAACAGACTTTCCAAAGCAGCCTTTACTTTTTCCCACTGTAACAGCGTAGCTCGTGGACTCCGAATCCACATCTCAGGCTTACCCGTAGCGGCGAGCGATAGGGAGACAAGTACCGCGGATCGAGTCCTCTCTGAAGCCGGACACAGCCATTCAGAGCGACTGCCAAGAGTGCAGTGAAGACGACGAGTACGAACAGCTTCACCCATGGGCTCAGAATCATGCGCCCGAGATGTCGTAGCACCACAAGACGTAACTTCCTGCCAACGTTGCCGGGCGGCTCCGCGAGGTCCTCCGGATTGAGAATCTTCAGAAGGTCGAGTTTTTGTTTCCTGTTGCATGGCCGCCCGGAGGATTCTGAGGCAGGATCTGCAACAGCCACTTCGCATACGTCGTCCTGTCGTGGCTGGTTGTCCGGAGATACCTCATACATTTCATTCGCGGGGTTACGGGCGGCAGTCTTCTTCAAGCCCACAGCTGCCGGGTTCACCCTCCCAGCGCTGCTACTTGTTGCGCCCTCTGATTCTTCTTTACATTCCACGGCCTCTGCTGTCTCTGTTACCGGCTCTCCGGGACGCTTGTTGATTTTCGGTTCCTCAGGGGCGGGCTCCCCGCTGCCGCCGTTGAGTTCTCCGCTATCTTCGTCGCCTTCTTGCCCTATACGTCTTGTCCGCTGATTCAGTCTTACCCTCTTGGCCGCAGTTTTGCCTGCCTTCACCTGAGTTACCTTTGGAAGCGGCCCACTACCGAGAGCATGCGCCTCACGCAGCTGCTTTTCCAGCGCAGCTGCTACGACGGCGCCAGGACCCACCGTCGCCGCTGGCTTCCCCTGAAGCACAGGAACTATTGCAGAGACAGTTCCCCTTTCCCGATGGTCTTCTTGTTGAAGCCTTGTGTCGTGTTGCTTCTGGGCCATGCTGAGCAACTTCCGCAGCTGGTCCCTTAAGGCATTCCTCCCCTCTTGTTCCACGTCCGTGAGGTCGCTGCGGGGTACTTCACAGGTTTCCTCGTCACTGTCGCTTGACTCGCCCTTGTGCCCGGGCGCTCTATTCCTTCCAGTTCTGGCTGCCCCGACAGATTTTCTCCTGCCTGCTGCCCGGGCTGCCTGCGCTTCCAATGCCCGCCCTGCTCGTCGACGCCCGCCTCCGCGTGCTCCTTTTTTTTCAATCTTCTTTACTAGTTCCCGTGGTCGTCTCCTATTTTCTGCGGGATCCCCAGCTAGCACCGTACTCCTGCGCCGTGGTACAAACCCTTTAGGCGTTGCCGCGAGTCTCCGGCCCTTTGTGGGCAAATGAGTAGCTGATGAGGCTCTCGATGGGCTTCCTGGATCGCTGCACGAGCTGTCCGAAGACTCCTCTGACTGGCGCTGGTTCTTCAGGACCTGACGGGTTGCTACATTTTTATTACCTGAACCTGTGCGTGACTTCGCATCTTGTTGAGCGCCAAGTTGAGACTTGCCAGCAACAGACTCGTCTTGATGCTCAGGCCTTTTGGTCCTGTTATATCTGCGGTCCTCCCCCCTCGTCTGCAGCGCTCGTGTCTTCTGCAGCTCGCTACACTTTTGCGAATCTTCCTCTAAGTCGGAGCCGGGCCCGCTGCCATCAAGCACACGGCCTCTTGGTATTGCAGCCCTGCTCGGCTTCAAGTCTGGTGGCTTGCATTCTGCTTTTGCCTTGGCTTTTGCCTTGGCTTTCGCCTTGGCTTTTGCTGTAGGGGCTTCAGCCTTTGCCTTTGAGGTGGCTTTCACCCGGGCTTTCGCCTTCAGTCCCACTGTCTTACCTGCGGACTCCTGTAGAGATGACGAGTCTGTTACTGATGTAGAAGCACCTTTCTCCACGGGCAGTGGGTGGTTCAGCTTCGCCTTTTTGGTGTCTTTCTTGCTTGACGTCGGAGTGGACTCCCCCGTATTCGCTCGCGTGTGTGTCCTCCGGGGAGTTCGAGCGGGAACCTTTCTTCGTGGCGCTGCATTGTGTAGCTGATTCTCGACATCTTCCTGGTCCTTTTCTGTCAGGTATTCTTCCCATTTCTTTGTCATTGCCATTGCCACTTGAAGCGTCACGCATTCATAGACCGTTGTGGCATGTTGGTTAAGCAGTGAGTGCCTTGTTGCGAGATGGTTCTCTTCTTCTACGTACGGCAACGAGAAGCGGAAGCCCGACTGCATTCGACTTCGACCAGATGCCTTGTGATTCCGGTGTGCGTCTGTACCCGCTTCCACGGACTGGTCGCCCCCGAGACGGGAGTCAGAGCAAGCTGCCAGGCCACGTCTTTCTGGTTGGTGGCGACGTGACAGCTTACAACATGGACACCACCAGGGCGCAAGCTGCCGCCGGCGCTCCTCGTACCTCGCGTCTAGCGAAAGACATGCTAAGAAGAAGGTGATGCACATGAGGTATCCACCAAGTAAACCAGAAGCTGTCAAGATGCAGAAGTTTCTAATGGCCAAGTACGGAGAAGTCGCACCGATCGTAAAGCTGATTAGGCTCGTCAGCGTTGTTATAGTAATGGAAAGCCCGGAGTCGCGCATCGTGATCATTAGGCGCTCTTTTGCGCTAGTCCGAGTAAATGTCAAAGAATAGGAGTTTATCAGCACGAATACGTCGTCAACACCGATGCCGAGAACAAGGAAAGGGGCAGCCGCTGCTGTACTTGTGTGCTCGACTCCCACAAAGTAACAAAGCCCAGCGCCTGCGCAGTATCCCAGCACTGCCGCGACCGCACCCATCAGTGAAACTGCCATTTTGCTCCTAAAGTGGTTGGTACTGAACGTGACGACCGCCACGTAACTGAAGATTAGAGCCGCTGCGCCTACGACAAACAAAAAATCCTTGCTGCCTTTGAAACCCGTGCTTGAAGTCAGATCAGCCTCTGAGGCAAGAACAGAGTGAAACAGAACAGTACACACGGAAGAGCCAGTCGCAGGAGATTTGCGAAAGGCAACACCAGCCGAACTACTTTGCGCTTTTCCCCCTGCCTGCGTCCTGTGTCCCATCTGAGGTTGATTTGTTTCCTCGCGTCACAGTCAGCTATCGGGAGAAATTTCCCAGTATACGCTTAGACACATGACTGAGCTATACATCTTAGGCAAAGTGCCGCGAGACGCACTACCCGAGCTGTGGCTTTCGCAGGGCTGATGAGCTGCCTAACAACCGCAACTACCAACACAGTGTCCACAGTGCCACGCCATGAAGCGAGTATAAAGGGCACGCTCGATGCAGCAGAGTAGCGATTCTGGAGAAGGTACGCATACCAAGGCTCTGCTCAGTCTTGCAGTATATGGACGCCCCTGGCAGTCGCCACTTGGATCTTTCGACAAGATCGACTAATTCCATTTCCCACGCCTTGGCCACTCGCCTCATGTGAGGCTTGTCTGACAATGTGTAGCGGAGAGCAAATCCCGAAGTTCCGCGGACCTGGTAACCGTTGCCTGTCAGGCGAAGTCCTTTCCGGCTGACCCATAAATCTGTGAGCGCCTCCGTTGTCAGCAGCCAGCTAGTGTGTCTCGGGTAGCCAAGAGGTTGCCCATATTCGCTGCACAGTTTAGAGAAGAGAACGACACTTGTAAAGCCAGTTAGATTACGATTTCAGATAAAGGCGACAGAGGCTGATAAGATTGCAGCCGGGGAGGGGGGGCGCAACGGAGATTCACTTGAAGGTTTGATTCCGGCTTGGCAGTGGCCCGTGAGCAGCGTCTCTCAACCTTTCGTGACACTGCCTGGCATAGTCGCGGGAGCGGGGGCGCCCCGACTAAAAAACAGCTCCTTTGAGCAGTAGCCTTTCGAAGAGTTGCCTGGAGCCCGCGCTACGCGGCAGTAACCCCATGCTTTCGCTCGCATATAATTTTCGTAGAACGCCCCAGGGCATTAGAGGGGGTAGTGTACAGGGGGACACTTTTGCAGCCGCTTCAGTCTGCTGTGCTCCGATCAGCCATTCGGTGGGGACAGGTAACAAGAAGGAGACCGGTCATCCCAAACCACAAACGCCGGAAGGTCGGACTCACCTGCGGTCATTGTACATGAAGATCACTCCGTCAGGAGGATTGCAAACACCAGCTTTGTCTTTGAGACAAAGGTTGGAGAAGCCGAAATGGCCGGGAGGCAAGGGTGGCCGACAAGCGAGACCTGAAACTCGGTCCTTGGGTGGAGCGTAGGCCTCCACACAGATGTCGTCCGATATGCCGCCTGCCAGCACTGGCAAAGATCCAGGGGCCACCGGAGGGCCGAACAGAGGTACTCCTCCTACCGCTTGACTAGGATACGAATGAGGAGGCTCGGTATCCCTTCGGCGCCGTTGAGTGCCTATATTAAGAAACTGTGGGCTGGACGGAGGCCGGCTGGGTCCGCTGACCGCCGCAGAGGCACTCGACGGCTCTCGGCTGACTTCTAGTGAGGTGCCGTTTTCCTGAAGCATTGGGGCTCCTGATGCGCTAGCGGCCGCGCCGTCCTCATCTGGCGGGACCGCTGTTGCATTCAGCTCAGCGAGTTGTGCTTCCGAAGACAATTCAGGTGGGCTATTGTCGGGAACCGAAGGGGGAGCCACGACTGGAGTCGCAAGAAGAGTATACTCCGATTCATACTGCATGGGAGCCTGAAGTCTGCGACTCCAGTAAACGTCGTCGTTCCTGCGATTTGGGTCGCGTATTCCGAGGTTGCCAACCAACTGATCGACGATGAGCGGCGGTAGAGACGTGTTCGCTATCGCTTCTTGATCCGGTTCTACGGAAACCGTGATATCAAGAATTTCTTGATGAAATGTCCACAACGCATCCAGGAATTCGCGCGTCAAAAGGTTTGTGTCCTTGACGTTTGCGACAACATAGATGAGTTCGGTACGCGTCAGGTTCCCATAGAACATATTCGCGTACAAGAGAGATTCCTGAAAGCAGTCAGAATGGATCGACAGGAGGGCAAACATTGTCGGACGCCGCCCATCATCACCTTCACCCCAAACCTTTCTGCTTGTTTAGTTTTTCGCCACGACCTCCGAGAGGGAACGGGAAGGACGACATGTCCGGCTAAGCTTGCAGACAAGTAAGAGCGGGTTCGTACTCTGTTTAGCGCCTTCAAGCCCGGAATCCGCTAGCACTCCGTTTGCGTACGCCAGCCAGGATCGAGCAGAGAGCGCCGAGCACTGTTTGCTGGCGCTTGTTGGGAACTAATCCGTTAAAAGAATCACTGGCCAGTCTTTTACATGCAGGCTGGACGCGATACCGGGATCTGGGGGAGCTGTGGTACCGGCGCCTGCCGGAAGCATCAGAGGACTGTACAACACAACTTCAGGTGTCTGTATTTAAGGTCGGGAAGCGGTAGGTTTGTTACTCCTATTCTTCTCGAGCGACAACGAGCAGCTATACCAAAAAGCGCACTTGCAGAAATCTCATGTCCGTGTTGCGTTCTGTACAGTGCTTCTACCCATCAACCTCCTCCGGGGCAATTAGTCTGTTTTGTCGCGGCATTGCAGACGTAAGTTGACAGGCCTCGTCCTATGGAGCCACTGTGCGGCAGTAGCGGTGGCAAAGCGCTACGCAAAGCCACCCTCGCTTTGTCATGTATGGCGACTCAGTCTGCGGGTCCAGGGCTTTGGTCAGCGCAGTCACAAACGACGCACGGCGAGGGCGTGTGGTGGGCTGGGCCTGCCCTATCCGCGGTGCAGGAAGCTAACCAGGCGCCATCTGTATGAGAGCTGAAGAGTAGGTCTCACTTACATTGTGAGCCAAACTCCAAGGGAGCGAAAACTGACGTTCACCGTTTGTTACAACGCGACGAAACAGTATTCCGATGCCGAGAATCAACGACGTGACGACGGGCAGCATTATAAACTGCAGAACACAGAAGTCTCACAAACCTTCGGATACTCACGGGGAGTCAGCCTCCTTCTCCAGCAGCATTTACTACCTTCGCTCTCGTGACCCTGCGGGAGAACTGAATCACAGTCCCGCCGTCAGCGAGTCCACAGTTTCTAGGCAGGGCCGCCCCGGAAGAACTGGTCTCCTACATACTGTACCATCGAACTTAACAGGTCTGGTCTTCTCACGAAGCCACGAAATCATGCATCAGCTAGGTGAACACTTGTGAGCTCTGGCGCAGAGGAAGTCCCGCCAGCATTAGCCAACAAGGTGTTTGTTCCCCCTGCAGAAAAGCAACCGGCTGGTGCGCCTTAACACTGCGACCTCTGTCTGTTGCCAGGGACTTCGTGTTGAGGGTGGAGGTGTCTATGGAGTGTTTTCGGAATGGTTTCGGCTCCTCTTTTCCGCGGGACTAGGAGCGATGTGCTTCAGCAGCACACGCGACACATTATATCTTCGATCCAAAGCGCCCCATAGTCTGGCCCTCACAAATTAGTTATTATATGAGAATGCCGAAGCGTATACCCCCGCGCGGGTGATGCACTGCGGTATCCCTTGAGAATAATGCCATGCGGAGAACTTCAGTTCTCTCCCAGCTGTACTTTCGCTTACCAGCCAAGGACGGTGGTAGACAACAAGAGTGTACCTTGCGAAAACCCTGCTTATTTTCGCCATTAGGCTCTCCTTCAGGAAGTGAAAGGACTTGGAGCAGTCTCGCGGAGTCCACTGGTCCTGTTTGAGCTTCTCATAGTACTCTTGGTCGTCACAGTTCTCACTGTACATGCACAAATCCTCCTGCTCGCTGGGTGTTTCTATCCCAGTGTGCTTGTAGTGTTCGTGTTCCTTTCTTTTCTTCTCTTCTTGTTCCTCTTGGGCCCGGGCAGCCGCCCGCGTAGACCATACTGGCGGCCGGACCAACATTGTGGCTATACTTTCGCTTCCTTTCTGGCATGTGCTGCCGCCACCCGAACGCGCCGGACACGAACTGCGTGTGGGACTGCGATGGCACTGTCTTCCACCACGCCTTCGGAGTCCCCTTGACACAGATGGTGCCTGAGTGCCGGCCTTCGCTCATCCACAACGGTATCATGACAAGTGGGTTCTTTGCCTCTGCCAGGCGGTTGGACTTTAGGCGAGGACCATCGCGCGAGGATCAGCGGCTGATGAGTTCCACAGTTGGCCCCAATGTCTTTGAAGCCGAGTGCAGTGAAGGTGAAGCGATAGTGACCCAACAAGACACCTTATGTAGGTAGTTGCGGCCGGGGTCGGGTAGCACGGGGGAGCATGACCCAGTCTGCTTGTCAAGGCCTCTCGATTTGTAGCGCTGCTACCGCACTAAAACTGACTAGGGGCCAAAAGCTGACTCTGTTCAGAATACAAGCCAATCGGAGTGAATGCCTCAAGAGTGTGCTGACTGCCAACCGCGACAAAAGACCACACCAGCCTGTTCTGTGACTGGGCACCTTCACACCGATTGGGCTCGAGGGAACCTGGGAACAACTTCGGATAAAACCGGATCCAGAGTCCGAAAGAGTTTGACCGGCCGCTTCTCAAAACATCTGTAATTGTGAAGTCAAAAGTGGGCACACCTGCAGGTACCGACTTGGGACGGACACCGGCCGGAAGCACAGCCTGGAGTCTCGCTTGAGATCGAACTAACGGAGCCGTTAAAAGCTACCCTGGAAAAGGAGTAGAAGGGCCGGCGAGCGAGTGTCCCGAAAATGAGACAGAACCTGGGGGACTGGCTCGCCGAAGTACCAAAGCACGCACTTGCACCACATCAGCGGATCAAAGGGCCGTTGCCACCAGATCATGACTTGGCTGCCGTACTAGCACATCCCAGCAAGCGACTCGGCGCCAGCACGACGCCAAGAAACGATAGAGTAACTTTGGCCCCCGTCACTAACTGTCTTGAAGCCAGCGAACCGGGCTGGCGTGCAAGGTTCTATGCTTGGCGCTCTCTCCGCAGACCTCCCGCGGACCTGGTTTTCTCCTGTGTCCGGTCAAGTCAGTCTCCCACCTCTGATGCAGTAATCTCCCCAACAGAACTGGGTACCAGAGCGAGGATAAACAAATTCCTGTTCGACAGCCAAGAAATGCGCCCGATTCCTAGCGGGCGGAAGGCTGAAGAATCCTGTTTTTGCAGTTGCTCGGAGTCCGCTGTCCCTTTGATCTCGTGGCGCCTATCGAGACTGGTTGCCCGGGGCGCCACTAGGTTCACTTTTGAACAGTTGAGCTGATACCCACTCAGTACTTCGCAAGCGGGAGAAGCCTGTGAGTTTTTCTTGAGAGGGTTGTAGTGCGATGTCGCGTGGCTGTCGCACATTTTTTTTCGTGTTCTCGGCGGTGAGCGTTACCGGGGACACACAAGCTGCCGCTAACGAGCGCGACGAACATTGACGACAACCTCCGTCTCCGTCCCATGCTGCCAGTCCTGCGGAGCCCTTCGGCGTTCCCTCTTCAGGTGCCCGGCACCCCGGGCGTCTGCCTGCATTCACTCAGGCCGCTTGTGAAGAGAGAAAAGCTGCGAGCAGGAGTCGTGTGTTTTTTTTCAGCACTGTCTCCCCTTTCAGTTAAATGCCCCCCTACAACTGTGTCGTGTGACGGCAGTGGAGTGGAGAAGGAGCCGCTCCACCAAGTCGGAGCTAGGTATCGAGCTGCTCCGGAGGCCTGCATGTAGTGCCGCTTGGTGCAGACTCTGTTTGGAGAGAAGTTCACACTCTGCGAGAAGAACCGGCGTTCGTGTACAACAGAAGTACCACATGCACGCACCCGCCTGTCACAGCTATACAAAGAGTGAGTCGTCTCCAGAGCCGGCAAATGCCATTCTTTCCTGTTGAAAGTTGATTCCGAGGCCTTTCGGCCCAGCTAAGGCCGTCACTGTCAACAGGCAAGCAGTTCGAAACATGAGCGCAGGAAGACGTTTTGAAGGAATCGCGCTCAGGCAACCTGGGGCTGCAACGTGGATAAACCAGCAACCGGGTCTTCCGTTTCTGAGCTGCCTTTTCTGACACCCGCCGGGGGCGTGCTGCCGTGCAGTCTTGGTTTACTCACTCCCCGTAGACAGGGAGGTTGCTGCATTCTATAGTAACAGATGGACCGGAAGGCGCCGGGAATCTCTGTACACAGAACCTCGTCCCTCGTCCCGCACACGGCGAGACAAGCCGGTCCGGCAGTGCGTAGTGGACTCTGGCTGTCGGCCAGTTACGAGCTTGCGGAAACGCAGTTTTGTAAGACAGGGAGACCCCGTGTCGCTCTCCCACACTGCAGCCACCGCACCTCCGTCGTAAGGGCCCCGGGAAGGATTTTTCCTTGGTGAGGTGAATTCGCTCACCTCGATGGGTCAACCTGTCCGGCCACAAGGGAACTGCTTACGGCCTTGTGGATAACGGCTTGGGGAGGTTTCACCAAGGGGTCGAGGGGGCGTTGATGACATCTCAGAGTAACAAATTGCTCTCCGTTTTGAACTCACCACGCCGGAGCCCAATCAGCCATGTCGGCCTCATGCCACCGCACGCCATCTACCCCTACTTGCAAGCGCACTCCCACGCCAGCCCTTACAGCGGGAATCCGTCTTTTGCCGTTGTTTGCTTTGTGGAGTCTTTCTTTGGCAGCCCTGTGATGCGGGTCTTAGACCACAGTGCGTCTAAGCCCCAGCAGTACCGATGTTCTGAGACGGCTGATGGATCTCACGGGTCCGCATGCTTCATTCCGGAGCCAGCGAATGCCGCCTACACGACATGACAGTCTGCTCGTGGCAGTCACTGAGTGCCCTCATGCTGGCTTTCCATGCAGCCCTCGGCAGTCAATGAGTCAGCGCACTCAATCGATGAAGTTCGCCGTGTCTGACATTCTCTCCCTGAAAAGCGCCTGCGGCTGGCGTCATCTCTTCCGCTGGCGCGCACCCTGCCACTCTCGGTTGTCGCAGTATTCGAATGTGAGCTCGACTGGGACTGGTTCGTGCCCTCTTCGATTAGAGATCCTGCCGTGTCGGACTGGAAGGGTCCATGGCCCTGAACACATGTAGCCCCCTTTCAGAGAGATCCACAGTAGACTTCTCCACTGTTAGGAGAATACCTGCTCAGTACGTACTTGTGAACGAAAGCCGGAATGCTAACTCAGTACCTCTACCAGTCCTTGACGAAATTGTCAGACTGACAAGGCCTTTGTCCTAGAGCATGG
Source organism: Cystoisospora suis (assembly GCF_002600585.1). Lineage (NCBI taxonomy): Eukaryota > Apicomplexa > Conoidasida > Eucoccidiorida > Sarcocystidae > Cystoisospora > Cystoisospora suis. The sequence goes on from NW_027158844.1 coordinate 37,779, forward strand.
CAGTTGTGACGGCAGTCACGAAAACTGCTAGCTGACACGTCTTTGCGCTTTCGAAATCATTTGGCATCAAATACAGCTCTCTGGGGTCGATCTTCTCCCTTCAACTGCCTATCGACTGCGAACACCCTCTGTTGCCCTCCAGAACCTAACTGTAGTCTAGCTCCGTGGCGGTCCTGCTTTGATGCAGGAGGTCCTCGTTCAGTTGGTATGTATACTTTTGTTCGATAGGCTTGGCCTTACGATCGTGCACCCGCGGCCGACCTGACGGCCAACTGACTTCGCCAGCTACTGGTAGCGCGGCAATCCGAGACGCGTGATATCCGAAGGGGGAGTGCGTGTAAGCCCCGCACACCGATCTACTCTTCTGGGCGTACATTGTAGAATCACTACAAAACAGAGTACTCTCTGTGGTGCCCGCTGCTAAACTACGGCCGCCACTAGATACAAAGGGTTCGCCA
>NW_027158845.1:0-373 GCF_002600585.1 Cystoisospora suis
ACTCGACACGGGGCTTGGGGCGCCGGCTGGGCGGCGATCCCAAGGGGAAATGTGGGGTTCTGCGTCCGATTCGGGTGCCGGAAACGATGTTTCCGCACCGTGGGTGCTGCCAAAGCCGTCTTTGGCACGGTTCCTCTCTTTTAGGCGGCGAGAAACCGCCTAGGATTCGCTATCGGCCGCTCGAGAGGTGGGGTCGAGCGGCTCGCCGTGGCTGTTAGGGTCCCCTAGGACCCATTCTCCTCTTCTAGACTATCCCCTTTCTTCGTTCTTTTTGCGTGTTTGCCCTCTAAACGTGTTTTGCTATTCCTATGCCTCTTTAAATGAGGCCGGACCCTAATTATTTCCCCTCCTTCCGGTCGTGTGTCTCGCCGAA
>NW_027158846.1:0-215 GCF_002600585.1 Cystoisospora suis
GCTAGCCAGGGGGCTAACAGAGGAACCCCGCACAAACCCGGCGGGATGAACCAACGTCTGGGGCACGTTGGCATCATCTGGGGGCCCTGGAGCGCCTGGGGGGCCGAGAAGGCCAAGATTGGCGCCAGCCAGGAATCGGAGCCGCAGGAGGCTCAAGGTGTGGTCAAGCGAACCAACGCCAAGAAGGGTACAGGGAAGACCCAGACAGGTCGGGA
>NW_027158847.1:0-4478 GCF_002600585.1 Cystoisospora suis
CCCGGCCAGTAGGCCGGTGCGTCTCTAGTGTTGTCGGGCGCGTGACTTGTCGGCGCCAAACGAACAGAGGTAAACTTCTGGAGTTTGGGTCATGGCCGTTATATCTCCAGCCCCAGCAGCGCGGCCCGTCATGGTTGGCAAGGAAGCTTCTCGCTCCTGGTCAGCGTAACCGTATAAACGCGGTGAAGCTGACCAGGAGGGCGCAACGCATTCTAAGGTAGAGCCGAAAAGCAGCGAGGCTGGAGCTCCAGATCCCTTCCGAGCCTGCGAGCCTGTGAGGGAGCCCCGGTCGCACACGGGGCGTGCTCTTGCACTCGGATTTCCCTTGATCCGCGCTGGAAAAGCTAAACCGAAAACTTTGTGATAGAGGAGGCCCGGTTGTCCTTGCCTCTGAAGCTGACTGATCTCCGGCCCGCTCACGAATCCTCTTCAGCAGTTCGGCTACTGTGGCATTCCGTCTTGCAGGCTATGCGCAGCCCTACCAAGCGCGATAGCCTGCCGCACACCGGACCCCAGCTGACATGCGAGCGTTGCTATCTGAACTTCGGTGAATGCCAGCTGTCTCGAAGCAAAATACATGCACTCAAAACAGAAGATGGACAGCCAGCCGTTTCGCCTACTTCTCCCCTATCCTTCTCTTCGACGACTTGCACACATTTCCTGGCTCCGATTTCATGCAAACGTCCCCAAGTTCGTACACTTGCGTACTCGGGATGTTGCCTCTTCCGGGACAGCAGTCCCTGCTGTCGAACACAGGAGAGGAAAGGCTGAAGAGGACGCTGTACGTAGGAGGGTTGGCGGAGCAAGTGGAGGAGGAAGTTCTCCGGGCGGCATTCTTGCCGTTCGGCGATATTAAGCAACTCGAGATACCTAAGGATAAAGCCACGGGTGAATCTCGCGTTTCTTCGCTCTTTTCCAAGCGGTGAATATGCTCCCCTTCATGGGTTCTTCGTCGGTTCTCGCCGTATGGTTTGTTGGGACACTTTCCTGTCCCTCCAGGTGTTGCGGCGCTCCCCTGAGTGTGCTCTCTGGCACCGGCAACCTCTTATCGTGTACTCCATCGTGTTGCCGACAACGGTAGTACAGACAAGAGAGAGGGAACAGAGCTGATCTGTTTGTGTCGTTTTTCCCTGCAGCGGTGAAATGCGTCTCTGTGTTCCCTGGTGCCGCCTTGCCTGACTCAGCGTTGTCCCGCGTTCTTCGATGGTTCTTGTCCCCCCTCGTCTGGACTGTGGCGCTGCAGATAGGAAGGCGGTGACTGAGCTACGTGTCTATAAGAATTAGAGGGTAATAGTCTTTTGTGTTCTTGGCCCGTGTACTCCGTATTTTCTTTTAGTAAGTTCCCCTATACGCGTCGGCTTTTCTTTTGATAGGGTGCTGGTTGCTCGTGGCCTTGTCCGTCTCGTGACACGTTGACAGTACTACTTATCTCTCACCTCGTCGTAGCCGCTAGGTTACGCTGTTCCGTTTGCGATACTCCAGTGTAGCGTTCTCGCCGTTCCTGCATTAGACAGTGTCGTGACGTGCGAGAGCGCGTGCAGGACTGCATCGAGGCTTCGGGTTCATTGAGTTTGAAGAAGAAGATGACGCGAAAGAGGCAATGGAAAATATGGATAATGCCGAGCTTTATGGACGGACTCTTCGGGTGAATTTCTCAAGGTCCGGCGGTTTCGCGCCTGGATCTCGCAATAAAGCAAGTATGACCCCGGTTCGCTGCCTGTACACACCCACTTAGTTGCCACTAGAGGTCTCCCGAGGATACTGCAGCGGGCCTCACATACCTTGGTGACAGTTTCGTGGTACACTGTTCCTGGGATGGAAGCGCGTCCGGAGAGCATACAGTGGTTTTTCACCTGAAAGCGCTGCGTTGACATTGCGAGGACCTGGAGGTTCGTATCGACATCAAGGCAGGGTGTGACGATTTGCGCGTTAGTTTATGCGTATACCTTTTTCCCGTAGTTGCGCCTCTGTACCTGTGGTCATGACAGTTCTTCATTAGAACTCTATAAGCGTGATCGCGTGTGTATGGAAGTGTCTGTGCTTCCGCGTGCTCTTCTGCGTGTATAGCTACCACCCCACCCCCCGCAGCCTGCATCTTTGTGTGTACCTGTTCACATGTAACCGGGAGCCGTCCATGTAGTCCACGGTCTAATCCTGTGCTCACAATGAAGCGCGGATTTCGTCGTAGATATTAGCATCCGCAAATTGTTTTGTTCTCCGGTTGCAGTATGGAGCGATGACTTCTTCTTCCGTCAGGAAATGAAGAGTCAAGGCATGGAAATCACTCAAAATCTTGTAGGTCTATTGTTTCTTGGGAACGGAGCTGATGGCCAAGTGAGACAGAGGAACGAGTGTTCAGGAAAGGTCGCTTCAGTACTACAGCTGGTAGAACTACTGGGATTTCTTTCACAGTGAAGCGTTGAGAAATCCTGTATATACCCGTTTATAGACCCCGCTTCTTGAGTGTACTTGGTCCGGCAGGAAGCAAGAGACCACTGAGTAGCGGGAGGGCACAACTTCAGTGTAAAACGGCGCGTCTTTCATAGAGAGGAGATGTGAGCTATGGTGATGTGCGGCTACCAAGATGTACTTTCTTCCTAGGGACTCACGTCTCGATTGTGAAGAGAGCAGACATCTTCACAAGAAAAATCTCGCATTTGTACAGAGATATCAACCAAGCACAAGTGTTTTCCACAAGAAGCGTATTTGTCCGACCAGAGTCGGGGGAGGAGTGACTGCTACGTATTGGCCAATGCGTAGGTTTTTTCTTTTCACTGCCGAGTTGACCGGGAGAGTGGGCACGTGCGTGCTGGTTTGTCTCTATAATCAATTCGGGATGCACCCACACATTCCGCGGAACCTGAAATCCGCGTAGAAGGCATACCTCGTCTCGAAGCAGCGGTGGTGTCCGACTACACTGGTACCGTGGAGGCTTATCGCCAGCTAACGAGTTTATGCGAATCCGCGTGTACGGATGCAAACGCCACGAGATGTTCCTCGTGCGGTGTATTCACCAGATGAACGCCCGGAGTGTGCAGTGCTGCCTCATGTGCCCTCTTTGGGTGGCTTGGATACTCAGGGGCCAGGACCGTAGCCGTCTCGGAGGCTCGTCTCTAAGACGAACTACGTTCCACGTGCTGTCGTCACCTGCAACCATAGTCATTCGCTTGAATGTTCCCCTGCGGAGCTTTTCGATGATGACGTCGCTGGATGAGTTCTGTTTTTCTGTCCGACGTGGTTGATTGGTACAGGACAAGTCGCCGGAGCTGCCTGCGGCAGATTCCACTGAGAGCAGGCAGTGAATAATCTCAGGATTCGGCAGACGGAGCTGCCGCACACTGACGAGTAGCACAAGAAATTGAGACGAGGCGGTAAAAGCAGCTGCGGTCCTTCTCTTCTCTATAGTCATAGCTCTTCGGTGCAGCAAGAGTTGCGACACCCCTTCTATCGGTCAAGGTGTTACGAAGCACGGCACATGCGGTAAAGATATGAACCTGCTCGCCGGGATCTTTCCGCAGCAGGGACTTCGCGCGCACACCACGCTCGTAGACCGTCTGACATCTAGAAGTTGGAGGAGTTCTTCGCTTTTGATCGCGGTTCACCATTCATGTATCCAGTGGAGGCTTGTCCTTTGTCCGCCACTGCTGGTCTCGCTATCCACATGAGATCGCACGTTCTTGGGCTTCCAGTTTCTGGATGCCCACAAGTGCCAGAGCGCCAGCTTTCAGTGTTGCGCGGCGCGCGGAACGCTTCAGCGTCTGGCAGACTAGTAGTTGGCACGCGGTACTGCTTTCCCCGTCTCACCGCAGCAATAGCACCAGCATATCTGGAAAGACGTGTGTGGTATGCATCTCGATTTTCCGGTACACACTCTGTCATCACTAATTTTGTCCGTATCTGAAAACTGTTTGTGACCGCTCCTGCTTTTTCGTTCGATGTGGAGCGCTAGGCTTGAAAACAAAGAGGTATGTCGTAAACGTGTCTTCCACAACTATGCCTCCTTCATTGGACAAAAAGCCCGTCTGCTGACACCGGGGCTGTGGCGAGGTGCGGTACGAAAAGCCGCGCGTCTGAGATGGCCGTAACCGCCATTCGGGCTCCGGCAAGCGAATATACAGTGTGGGAGATGCTGGCAGCCTCTGGCCACACCCGGCTCGGGCGGTGCCCGTACAAGATCAGAACACGTCCCCGGCCTGGAACCGTTTGAACGCCTGGGCTGGGTGGCGTTTACGTTTCTGGAGATAGTGTTTACTCCAGGATTTACAGCAAAACTTGTCCCGCCATAGCTACTCATTGCGCACGTCTTCAAGCACCCCCCGGGGCGTCTACAGTACGAGGAACGGTGGAACAGGCCTGAGCTTCTCGACAGGGCACCACACCTCCGACCAGCCTTCACTCACTATTAGCCGCTGCTTTCTCTGTCTCCCTGTGAGGCCTTTCGTTTAGGTAGCCAGAGAAAGGCCTCACAGGGAGACAGA
>NW_027158848.1:0-304 GCF_002600585.1 Cystoisospora suis
TCCTCACCTGACCAGAAGGAAGGAAATACACATTGTTAGTAAAACCTATGATAGGACCTATAGGGAATTTTGGCAGGAGACCAAAGGAACCGGGGAAACCGCGAACCAGGGGAGTGGAGAGCTACGTACCGACCTCTCGAGGGTAGAGATAACGTCCAGGGAACCATCTGTAAAAAAGGAAACAGGTGGGGAAGTTGAAGAACTAGGAAACGAGGAGGAACAAGAGTTTAGAGGAGAGAAAAGGTTAGTGATTCCGCACGGGAAAGAAGTTAGGGACGTACCGGAGATAGCTTCACACGAGGGA
>NW_027158849.1:0-4299 GCF_002600585.1 Cystoisospora suis
GCCTTTTTCTACAGTTGAGTGTCGCGTACAGCCTGAACGAATCTTTGAATTCCGGCCTCGAGCTTTTTGGTCTAGTGACGAAGAAGAAGAAGAAGAGGAAAAAGAAGGAGATGGCTCTTGTCGCTTCTCTTTTTCTTCTTTTTCGTCTATTAGAGAAAGTGACGGCATGGCGAAAGAAGACGATGAGGAGAAAGAAGAAGAAGACGAAGACAGGAATGAGGAGAGAAGTTTCGTTTTGGAGAGAGAAAGAAGACATGAATGGGGAGATGGTTCAAGTGAGAGAGAGCAGAGTCATCACATATCTAGCCATCATAGAGACCTTCCTCTTTCTCCCTCACCCACTTCTTCTTCTTCTCATCGTTTTATGAATCGAAGTTTAACACGTAACTGTCGACATTTTCGTTTTGCTTCTTCTTCATCTTTTTCTTCTTCGTCTTCTTCTTGTTGTCTGAGAGAACGGCGGAAGAAGGGAAAGAAGAGGAAGATCGAGGTGCCTCGTCAGAGAGAAAAGAAGAAGAAGAAGAAGAAAAAGATGAAGAAGAAGCAAAACGAAAATGTCGACAGTTACGTGTTAAACTTCGATTCATAAAACGATGAGAAGAAGAAGAAGTGGGTGAGGGAGAAAGAGGAAGGTCTCTATGATGGCTAGATATGTGATGACTCTGCTCTCTCTCACTTGAACCATCTCCCCATTCATGTCTTCTTTCTCTCTCCAAAACGAAACTTCTCTCCTCATTCCTGTCTTCGTCTTCTTCTTCTTTCTCCTCATCGTCTTCTTTCGCCATGCCGTCACTTTCTCTAATAGACGAAAAAGAAGAAAAAGAGAAGCGACAAGAGCCATCTCCTTCTTTTTCCTCTTCTTCTTCTTCTTCGTCACTAGACCAAAAAGCTCGAGGCCGGAATTCAAAGATTCGTTCAGGCTGTACGCGACACTCAACTGTAGAAAAAGGCGAAGAATCCGAGTGTATAGACAGGTGAGAAAGATTCTTTTTAGATCGAGAAGGAAGCAGCGCTTCATCGTGACTTGTCTCTTCTCTCTCTTGCTTCTTTTCTTCTGAATTTACACGATAGCGAAGAGCTTGAAACTGAAGGGCGTCGTGTTTAGGTCCTACAGGAGATACGAGGACAGGAACGGAGACGCGACGATGATTCACTGGTAAGCGCTGTACATACACCTCACATCCTCTTTCTTGACGATGGCGTGAAGGAGATCTAGGAGAAGAAGAAGAAGAGAAAGAATCGAGGTCTTGACGTTGGCATGAAGAGACGTCGGGGTGCGAAGGCGCAGTACAAGAAGGTGGAGGGGAAGAAGAAGAAGGAGAAAGAAGAGAAGAAGGAGGAGAATTAGTCTCATCGAGGTAGTCATCTCTTTGATCTTCTTCTAAGAGAGTACTTGAGAAGAGAGATTCATCTTGATCCGAAAGCACAGAAGATGAAGAAGAAGAAGAAGAAAATGAAAGAGAGGAACATTCTTCTTCTTCTTCTTTTTCTTCAAAGGGGTGTTTCTCTCTTCCTTCATATGAAGAAGATAAAAGGAACTCTCTCGTATCTCTTCCTCTTCTTCTAGTTCTCCTTTTCTCTTCTTCTTCCTCTTCAGAATCTCCCTCTGTCTCTTCATCTCCACCCCCTTCATCTTCTTCTTCTTCTTCTCTTCTACATGTACAGAAGAAATCTTCATCTTCATCTTCTATTTCGTCAAGATCATCTTCTTTTCTTCCTCCCATTCTCCTTCCTCTTCTCGTCTCTCTTTCTCTTCGCATCGTCCCCTCTCTTTGGTCGTTCATCACGGAGATTCTCTCCCCTTCAAATAGATCAGGAAGATAGAAGACACCTACTCCATTCACTATCTCTCTTTCAAGTAAAGATTTCGCACTTCGTCCTTCCCCTCCATATTTCTCAGCTTGTCTCCCTAGCTCAGAGCATGACCGATCACGAGGTGTATATACACTTGAAGCACTTGATCCGATCGCATGCTTTTCTTCATGACGATAGCGCTCGAGAAGAAAAGAAGAAACAAGAGAGGTAGGTCGAGGCGCCGGACTCTTGCAAAGAACAGTCGGAGCTAACGAAGCTCCTAGAAAAGACGGAGAAGAAAAATGACGGTGCCAGAATGGGGTGTATGTACACAAGGTCGGATGACCGGAGATAGCGACGACCGGCGGAATAGGAGGAGAAGAAGAAGAGTGAGAGGAAGTTAAGAAGTTAGATGAAGAAGAAGCAAACATTTTGAAGAAAAAGAAAGAAGAAAGAAGGAATGAAGAGAATCACACGAAAAAGAAGAAGAAAGAGAAAACGAAAAGGCTGTCTACGGCTGAAGAGACATGAGGTATCATGCATCGATCTCCCCCGCTAGCTATCGAATCTCTCTAGACACCATTCATACCTTCATTTTAATGACTCCCAATGAACAGACATCCCCCTGCTTTCTTCTCTTCTTTAGAGACGCCGTCTTCTTCTTTTTCTTTCCCTCCTTTCCTTCCCCGCCACTTGCTTTCTGTCAACGGAAGCTCGTGAAGAAGAAGAAAAGGAGAAGAAAATCCTCCTCGAGATCTGCTCTCTCTCTCTAGATGAGCCCGATCTGTGTATGTACACACTTATATAGACGTACGTACATAGAGACATCTATAGAAGGGTGAAGGGAGACAAGACCTTCTCCTTCTTTCTCGCAGGTTAGGATAGCTCATTTGTGACGTGCTTTAGCCGTTGTATCTAGGTAGAAACGATTCATGAAGCTTCATCTCTCTCTCTTGCATAGTTAATTGTCTAGACCTTCATACAAGAAGAGAACAGAAGACGAAAGAAGAGAGGAAGGAAAAGATCTTCTTCTCTCGTCAACAGATGGCACTTCGAGACAGAAAAGAGAAGACAAACGACGTATCCATGGGACTAGTAGAGAGAGGAGATCTTTCTTCTCAATTCCTTTCTTCACGTGAAGAGAGAAAAGGTAAGTCAACCATCGAAGCGGAAAGCCCTCTACTCCATCTGGCTTCTATCGAGGCATGCAACGGGCAACTGCATGCATGCATGCAAAGGGGAAATGCCCATTTGCTGTGTAGGGACATCGCGAGGGAAGAACAAAAAAAAACAAAAATATTTTCACTGGCTTTCCTCTCCGACTTTCCTTCTTTCATTCTCCTATTTCTTTGTCTTGCCTCGTCCTTTTATGTCTTGCGAATTTCGTTTACTTCTCTTTCCTCCCTTCTTTCTTTTCTTCTTCCTTTCTTCAGCTGACAAGGACCATAATCGATTCAAGAAAGACGAAGAGGAAAAAAGAAGAAGCAGCAAGGGCATGGACGTCGAGTGTCCCCGAACCATGCAAATATATTCTTCTTCTCCTTCTTCTCCTTCTTTTTCTTCGTCTCCTTCTTCTTATCTCTCTCCATATATCTCTCTGTAGCTGTATATCTTGTATCTACATACACATTCATCCATCGCTTTCTATTTGCCAGGCATCTCGAGACGTAAAGGAAGGCTAAAGACAGAGAGAGAGAGTAACACAACTGTATGGATTTCTTTCTCTCTCACTCCTGACTCTGCTTCTCCATTAAGGAAGAAGAAGAGACTGCGATTTCTTCAAGAAGAGAAAGAAAGAGATGAATGAAAAGAAGAAGAAGAAAAGAACATGTTGACGAAGCCGAGGAGCTGAGAGAGAGAGAGAGAGAGTATCGTTCTTCTCGGGAAGGGGCCGGTCCAAGAAAGAAAGAAAAGAAACGAGAAGAGTAGAAAGAAGAAGAAGATAAAAGAGAAAGACATCTTTGCGTGGGAGATTGAAAAAGAGTGTACCTAGAAAGATCAAAGAAAAAGAGACTCAAGGAGAGACAGTCCTTTCATATCACCCTTCACATTCTTCTTCTCCTTCTTTTTCGTATCTTTTCTTCTTTTCTTTCTCCCTCGCCTGCTCTTTTCTCTCTTTTCCTCTTCTTCCTTGTTGTCTCAGGGGAGAGGTTTATCTCTCGGAGAAAGAATGTCTTCTTCTTCTGTTTCTCTCCGACAGGAAGAGGAGGAAAAGAAGGAAATGACGAAGAAGAAGAAGAAATGCGAGAAAGAAGAAGAAGAAGGAAAAGAAGAAGCAAAAGAAGGAGGAGATAATGAGCGTAGTGAAAGAGACAGGATTCCTGAGCAAGAGAAAATGAAGAAGAAAGTGAAGAGAGAGTTCGATTGGCGAGGTGTACCTACAGCCCATTTTCTTCTCAAAATCGCATACGATGGAAGCAATTACTCTGTACGTCTTCACTCCTTCTTCTTCTTCGTTTCCTTTCTTCTTCTTCCTCCTTTCCTTCAGCTTCTTCGTTGATTTCT
>NW_027158850.1:0-263 GCF_002600585.1 Cystoisospora suis
TGACTTGAGCACGACCTCCCTTTACCGTGATCTCTGCGACTGTTGCCTTCTCTGCGTATGGGGACGCTCTGTCTCTTCTTGGACAGCCTCGCCACGGCGTGCGATCTCAACGTCCTAGGCGGTCCTAACGCCTGACGCGCCTCTCTCCGTCTCCGCAGGCCTCCTCAGGGTTGTTCTCCCTAACCGTACTCGATGCTTCGGCTGGAACCTCTTCCCTCTCGCGATTCCCTCTTCTTACCAATCTGGGCTCCCGTATTGTACCC
>NW_027158851.1:0-443 GCF_002600585.1 Cystoisospora suis
TGGGAAGGCTCGGTCTCTCCTTGGACAGCCTCGCCTTGACGTGCGATCTTAACGGCTCGGGCGGTCCTAATGCTTGACGCGCCTCTCTCCGTCTCCGCAGGCCTCCTCCAGGTTGTTCTCACTTGCCGTACTCGATACTTCGACTGGAAACTCCTCCTTCTCGCGATTCCGTCCTTTCGCCCATCTAGGCGTCTGCGTCATGTTCGGGGGAATCTGGGTCTAACCCCCCCTCTTGGCACTTCCTGGTCGTTAGGCTGCTCTAGCAGCCCTCCGTGACTCCCTTGGGGTCTCTCGTGCCTATGGCTGGCCCGCAATTCAGACAACTCAAACCGGTTCAACTCCTTCTTGGATCTACGCCTTCAGGTTGGCTTCAGACTAGGCCGGCGGCTATTATTCGGGCCGCGCTAGCTCTGAGGGGACCACTAGGGTTCCCGGTCGGCCGT
>NW_027158852.1:0-344 GCF_002600585.1 Cystoisospora suis
CCGAACGCACGCCCCCAGAGTCAAGGAGGCTGGAAAGTGCACGAAACGGCCAGAATCGCACGAGGTAGGACTACGAGTAGGCAGAGCATCTCGAGAGCGTACAACGGTACACGCCAGACCCTCGGAGAGGCCGCGGGCGCGAAGATCGGTTGCTCGCTGTCCGGGCCGCAGAGCCCCAAGAAGTACTAGGAGGGGATCGACGGCAGGGCTAGAGCCTGCGGGTTTAGAAGAGGTCGGAGGGGCCAGAGACTCTCACGGGAGGCACAGGTAACGAACCGGACTGCCCGAACGCCGAGCTAGCCGCCGAAGAGGCTAGGTCGACATCTTAGGTTCTTCGCCGAAGG
>NW_027158853.1:0-274 GCF_002600585.1 Cystoisospora suis
AGATAGATATAGATAGATATAGATATATATAGATATAGATAGATATAGATAGATATAGATAGATATAGATAGATATAGATAGATATAGATAGATAGATATAGATATAGATAGATATAGATAGATATAGATAGATATAGATAGATATAGATAGATAGATATAGATAGATATAGATAGATATAGATAGATATAGATAGATATAGATAGATAGATATAGATATAGATAGATATAGATAGATATAGATAGATAGATATAGATGTAGATAGATATAGAT
>NW_027158854.1:0-139 GCF_002600585.1 Cystoisospora suis
GGGGGGGGGGGGGGGTGAACAAGGCGGGAGATCCACGATGAGAATCCACGGAAAGAAAACTTCGGCCATCTCTAAGACGGGGAAACTTTCTCCAGATACCATTCCTATACAGGTGAAAAGAGAGAGAAAAAAGGAAGGA
>NW_027158854.1:222-5782 GCF_002600585.1 Cystoisospora suis
GAAGAGAAGAAAAGAAGGGTAAAGGAGAAGGAACGAGAAAAGGAAGAAGAGAAGAAGAAGACTGACGTGACGGTGACGCGTGCTGAAGAGATGAAGGGCTAAAAGCTGGACATCTACCAGATGAAAGAGAAGGAGAAGAAGAAGAAGGAGAAGAAGAAGAATGAAGGAAAAGAAGAAGAAAAGAGAGAAGTTGTATCTCATCTGTGACGTACTTAAGAGGCCAATAGGCTCCGGGCGTAGGGAGATGAGGGACGGAGGAGATCTCTGGCTAAAGAGAGTTCGTCGTATATAGACAGAGAGTGTGTGTGAAAGAGAAGGGGCGAGAAAAGAAGCCAAAGAAATGACTGCAATGTATGTGAATCTCCTTTGTCTGGAAAGTATCGAGAGACATGTTTACATAGGCAGAAAGAGAGACGGACAGAAGGAGAATTAAGTCTATGTATACACATAGATATGTTAGACCCAAATAAAGATCTACATATCTAGATAGATCGTGATACAAGGCAATCGCTCCGTGGCTGTCCTTTATGCTGATGCATGCAGACTGTCTTTTCTTTTTCCTTCTCCTTCTAATTCTTCTTCTTCTTCTCATCCTTGTTGGGTTAAGATTCTCTCACACACCGTCAGAGCCATTCTTTTTTCCCTCCTCGTCCTCCTATTGCACCTCACCCTCGTCATCCATTCATCTTCGTGCCACCCCTAAAAGACACACATACACGCACACTCCACATATCTATATATCTATATACACTTCTGTCTGCATTTGTATCTATTTATGTGTCTCTGTATAGAGGTGTACGTACAGGCTGAGTATGTGGCTCTGTGATGTACAGCAGCAGACCATCACCTGTCAGATCCACTCGCCACTTCTCTCTTTCATTCCTTCCTTCTTTCTTTGGATCTTTTCTTCTCTTCTTCCTCCCTTTCTTCCTTTGTTTTCGCTCTTCTTCTTCCTCTTCTTCTCTGCTTTTCTTCTTTCTCTCTTCTCTCTTACCTCTTTCTTATTCGACCCTTTCTTTCTCTTTTCTTCATTTGTGTATGCTATTAGATAGGACAGAGGGTCCGTCAGCTTCGCCAGCGTTTGTATCGTCTTCGTTTCTACGATCCAGAGACAGGAGTCGACTATGGTGTATCAGGGACCCAGACAGATCGATATGAGATTGCGTCAGCCGCCTATTTCTTCAACTATATACGCGATCCTGAGGCGGCATTACTATGGGGAAAGAGAATTAAGAGAACAAGAAGAGGAGAAAGGACAGCCGCGACGATAGCTCGTCAAAGCGAAAGAAGCGAATGCCCTTCTTCTTGTATGAGTTCGAAGGATACCAGTAGAAGTAGAAGAAGAAGGAGAGCATCAAGAGAAGACGATCTTCAGGATAATAAGACTCATCCTGTTGTTTCTCCTCTTAAAGACGTTAGCTCTTCTCCTGTATTGTCTTTCGATACGGAGACGTGTTCTCGTAGACCTCGAGGATCTTTCTCTTCTATTCCTGTAGCAGACAGGCACGTGCAGAATGAAGAAGAAGAAGAAAAGAAGAGGGCGAAGAAAGAGAGAAATAAATCAGAGAGAATAGAAGATGGTGCTAAACACCCCACAGAGAAGAAGGAGGAGATCTCGAGTGATATGCCTAGAGAGAGCACGACAAGAAGAAGAAGAGCAGATGAAGAGAAGAAGACTAGAGAGGTACAATCTTATCGACCTAGTTGTCTTCACGTCACACGTTCTTCTTCATCTTCTCCATCTCCTCCTTTCGTCTATTCCCTTTCGCCTTCTTCTTCTTCTCCTTCTTCCTCTTTACAGAGAAGAAACAAGCTAGTCAAGATGATAAAGAAAGAAGAAGTGGATCAAGATGAAGACTTGCATGCTTCTCTTTGTACGAAGGCATTCTCACCTGTAGAAGCGATGGCATGTCTAGCTAAGATGGTCTTCTTTCAAAGCAATTGTCCCCGAGCTCCTCTTCTTCCTTCACTGACTAGACACGGAGCTAGCCAATCGATGAGGCTGAGGAACATCAAGAAAAAGTCGGATCTTCATCTTCTTGAAAATCTGTCTTCTTCTCAAGACGAAGATAAGACCGATCTTCGTTCTAGTAGGAATAGGAATGATAAGTTACTTCTACCATACTCTAAAGAGAAGATGGTCTCTTCTTCTTCTTCGTTCTCGTGTCGAGATAATCTTCTATCTCCAGTTGATGCTTGCCGTTCTCGGCAGTACAGGCATCTCTTAGCCTATTCTCAATACCATTTTAGAAAGTTGCACTTCTCTTGTAGTCACGAAGATTCTCTATCAAGACATCTCAAGAGAGAAGTGATGAGTCTGACATGTCTTTCTTCCTCTTCTCCTATTCCTACGCATTCTGTTCTAAATCCTTATTCTCCCTCTTCTTCTCCTTCTTCTCGCCTCTGTCTTGACTACAAAGAAAGAATGAAAATGAGAGAAGAGTTTCTCTTCTGGAAGTCTAAGCGGCCAAATGTCACAGACGAAGAAGAAGAAGAAGATCAGGATGGTAGCAGCAGGAGTAGTAGGAGTAGTAGAAGTAATAGTGGTAGTGGTGTAGATACACCCGAAGAAGAAGAAGAGGTGGATTCTTATTACCTGCGTGCGAAGTATCATGTTGAGATAGAAAGGAGAAAGAAGGGAAGAAGAAGACGACGAAGAGCAGACGAAAAAGAAGAAAGGGAGAAAGTCTCTCATACCCTTCGTACACGATCGAAACCTTCTTCATCTTTCACCGTAACCGGGAAGAAAGCCCGAGAGAATGAGACATATCAATCTCTCATGTCTTTCGCGTGGGCCTTGTATTGGCAAGAATATCTAGATATGAAGATCCAGTGCCAGTCAGCGAGACAAGAAGCAAAAGAACAGCTCCTCAGAAAGGGGAGAGACAGTGTCTCTCGCTCTCTTATCCGTAGCTTTCTTCACGAAGTTCAAATGAATGAAGACGGAGAAGAATAGAGAAATGCAAGGCCAAAGAGATACCATGAGAAAGAAAGAGAAAGATGAGAAGGGAAGAAAAGCATTTTGTCAGGTGAATAGATGGAGTGTATATACAGTGGGATTCCACGGAGATACCACCGCTTTAGAGAGATAGATAGACGATGGCGAAGAGTCATCCATCATAAGGCTCTCTATGAATCGATAACTAGCCAGATAGCTAGCTAGCTAGCTATCTGTCTCCTGAAGCGTCGATTGAAATGAAGTTGTTGACGTCAACCACTGCCACCACCAGGGATAGAAATTTTTTCTAATAGAGGATAGAAGGGACTGAAGAGAGAAAGGGAAGCATGCAGTTTCTTGGCTGAGCTCTTATGAATGAAGATGGAGACGTTTTTCTTTCTCTTTTGGCATTTCTTGATATCTAGAGATATGGACTTTGTAGAGTCTATGTACAGGAGAGAAATCTGTCCTTTTGTCGGCTGCTCGTTGCTACTCCTAGTGCCACTCTCTCCATCCTCTCTGATAAGTCTTTCTTTCCTTTAGTGCAGGGCTCCCCTCTCCCTCGTGCTGTCGTAGAATGACAATTCTAGATTGACTCTTGCTTAGCATCGAGCGCTATTTCCAGCTGAAGGGTGTCTAGACATGAGCCATCTAGACAGATGTCAGTGACTTCCTCGAACCGACTTCATACAGGCAGGAAGCGAGAATCTTCAGACATGTACCTGGACTCAGTCGTTCTTTCTTGAATAGAGAAAGAGAGGTGCACCTATATAGAGAGACTTCTAGATACATACATCTAGAGAGTGAGGAAGAGAGATACAGAGAACACATATATATGTGCAAGTGCATGGCTATACAACTTTCCTCTCGCTCTCTGTCTAGGCACAGTGAGAGAGTGAGATATCTATCTATCTATCCATCCATGCATGATGCAGTAAGAAGGAACGATAGATGTCTAGGGGTAGATGCTTCTTTTTATGAGAATCGAGGCAGTGTCTTTTTCTTTTGATATGTGCGTCCGTGTATATCTCTTCATCTATCGTGTACGAAATGAGACGAGCCCGTGAATGAATGGAGAGATCTTCTACTGTTTCTTCTTCACGCTCGCTTTGTATCTCCCTGCATCTTCTCCTTCTTATATCGGTACTTGTGCTTTTCTTTTTTAGCGTTCTTCGTTTTCTTTTGAAGAGGTTTTGTCTTGTAGATATCTTGAGATGTCTCCTTTCTTTCTTGTCGCTTTCTTGAATGAAGAGAAAGAAACGATGTGTATCAAAAAAGAATGAAGATATGATACAGATCAAAGAAGCGCTCGTGCGGGGGGATTTTGTGAAGTTGACTGCGACTGAAAGTCTTCAGACAAAGCGATTTGCAGTGTATATACACCTGAACACTGGGGTGACCTTTATCTACGCGGAAAAGAAGAAAAAACACTTCATTCATCTTTCTTTCTCTTCTCTTTCTTCTTCGTTTGGAAGAGAAGAAGAGAAGACAAGATCAGAAGAAGCAGATCCTTGAATGAGTGAAATAAGGGTGGAGAAGAAGAAAGGGGTAGGGATGAAGTAGGGTGTATATACAGAAGAGAAAGGCAGATGGAAGAGTCAGAAAGAGTAAGATAGGAAAGCACAGTTTCTCTTCTTTATCTCTTACCTTTCTCATTCACTTCTATTTCTCGTTGAAGGCTTTAACTAGTACGCTGTCTCTTGAATCTCTCAGGAGACAGAAAGAGAGAGAGATGTCGCAGAACTGCTGTCTCTTCATGCGACTGTCGTGGTATCTTTCCCCTGTAGTCTTTCTGATCTTTCTACCTCTATCTGTAAAGAGACCGACAAGAAGTCTTTCTTCTTCTTCTTACAGCTTCCTACACCTCAATGTAAAGAAAGACAAGAAAAAGAAGAAAACTTCGGCTTCGTAACTAACCCTCTCTCATTCAAATCTGTTCACTCCCTATTCCCTTTTCGGCTTATAGACGGTTTTGACAAATCCTCCCTTTTCAGCTGGTTCTCCGGGGTCTAGCACGGTGCATCTTTCTTTCGTTTCTTTTACAGTGCATGCATTCACTCATTCATTCACCCTATCTCTTTCTTCTTTGAAAAGAGATCTAGAATAAAGGTGGAGAAAGAAGACCAGCTCGTCAACCCTTCCTTCTTCTATCTATCGTCTCAGTATCTTGTACAGAGAGAGGGATAGGCGAAGAGACAGATAGCTAAACAGAAAGATAGCGAGAGGAGACAAGAAGAGATGCAAGATACGAAATGCGTATCACTGCCGAGGAAGGGTGGGAAGATCCTCTCGTCATTCCTCAATCCGTTTCATGGCTGAATCGATTGTCTCGATGCAGTGAATCTGCTCTTCATACGTTCATTCATCCTTTGGTAAAGAGAAGGTCTCTCTACGTGCAAATCTGACCTCTGGTATGGAGTGAGAAAAGAGCGAAGAAAAAAGGGGGAGTTGAATAGGAGCAGTCATCATCTATTTTGAGACGCAAGTCTATCTCTCTCTCGGTGACCAAGGAGGAATGAGGTGTAGGAAATGTCTGCGTTTCATTGGTCTCTGTATCAGTTTATACACAGGTGTATCTTGACCTTTAGGTATCCTACCTATACTCTACAGCTACCTCCACAC
>NW_027158854.1:6337-6767 GCF_002600585.1 Cystoisospora suis
CTTTCTTCTTTGACTCCCTTTCCGGATGCCGTCCCTTCTGTAGCAGAGACAGCGGACATGCCTGCTTTTTCTCTCGAAGAATCGAAGTAGTAGTATATGTAGAAAAGAAAAAGGAGATCTTCTTCTTCTTTTCTTACTTTCGTCTTGCACGAGTTAGTAGGGGGAAGAATGTTCTTTCTTATCTTTCCCTTCTTACACGAGCATAAGATTCGTGGCTTATATCTCTACTGGGGTGATAGAAGACTCTGTTTCTTCCTTCTTCACATTCTCATCTATCATTGCATCATTCTCAGTCACCCATCTCATCAAGAAAGAAAGAGAAAGGCGTCTTCTTCTTGTTTCTCTCTCTCCATGAAGTCCCTTCCTCTTTTTCTCCAAGAGACTTGAGAGATCAAATTCTTCCTTCCTCTTTCACTTCAACAAGATGAAG
>NW_027158855.1:0-522 GCF_002600585.1 Cystoisospora suis
CTGAAAATAAGGAAGACTCGTCAGCTACTTCCTCAACAGGCATAGAGTTAGGTTCTTAAACCCTTCTATAGATTGTAAGATAAAAAATTCATGTTCTTTTCACTTCCCTTCCGGGGATCTTTTCACCTTTCCCTTACGGTACTAGTTCACTATTGATTACTTTAAAGTATTTTATTTTACAAGGAGGTTCTTGTTTCTTCAATCAGAATTATTTTCTAATTTACTATTTAATAATAAATATTTTATTTATTATCCCGTTTCGCTCGCCACTACTTAGGGAATTTTTGTTAATTTTTTTCCTTTGGATACTAAGATGGTTCAGTTCTCCAAGTTTTCTTTTTTTAATTATAAGGTATGCTCCCATTCAGAAACCTTTAATTCATTGCAATTATGCTAATTAAAGTATTTCGTATTTTTTTAAAACGTCTTTCTTCGTCTTTAAGTATCAAGGCATTCTTTTTTATCTTATAAAAATATATTCTTTTATATAATAAAATAATACTTAAGAAATAAAAAACGGAG
>NW_027158856.1:0-265 GCF_002600585.1 Cystoisospora suis
ACGGGCTCTCTGGGCTGCGTTCGCCTCTTGCACATGTCGCCGGCGTTCTTGAGACCTCTGTAAAAAGGGTTGTGCAGCACTTCCCTCCTGTCGACACGTTCTCCTGGGCTTGCTAGCCCTTCTGTTGGAGTCCTTTCGATCGCGTAAAGCTCATTAGCCTTCCCTAGAAGGCCTAGAAGCTTTCTGATGCCGCTGGGGCTTCTCCCTGGCATCCCGGCGTGTTCCCTTGCACGCCCTGCTGATCTGCGTTGTCGCCTTCTACCGT
>NW_027158857.1:0-218 GCF_002600585.1 Cystoisospora suis
CCACTACGTTGGGGAGGCGGCAAGGAGAACGCGTCTCTTCCCGGTTCTGACAAAAGCTGCGGTTGAGAGCGAGGGAGAACAAGGCAGATCTTCTAAGAAGGAAAAAAAAGGAGAGTGAGCGAGACGAAGTGAAGTTACCTTGTGCGGGAGAGCTCGTCGTTCATGGGCATCGTTATTTTGCCTTTGGTAACGTGGACAATAAGTGTTCTCCACGCAGC
>NW_027158858.1:0-212 GCF_002600585.1 Cystoisospora suis
AATGAGAACGCGTCTCTTCCCGGCTCTGATGGAAGCTGCGGTTGAGGGCGAGGTAGAACAAGGCAGATCGTCTAAGAGGAAAAAAAAAGGAGAGTGAGCGAGAGGAAGCGAAGTTACCTTGTGCGGGAGAGCTCGCCGTTCATTGGCATTGTTATTTTGCCTTAAGTAACGTGAATAATAATGTTCTCCACGCAGCTGTTACGGGTCAAGAG
>NW_027158859.1:0-4039 GCF_002600585.1 Cystoisospora suis
CCGGGCTGTCCCCCGCGCGGCTGACCCAGCCCCGCATACACGCCGAAGGAGCGCCCCCGAAGTCAGGGAGGCCGGAACGCGCGTGAAACAGGCAGATAGGCCTACGCTAGGGCTTCAGGAGTTTTGCGGGGACCACGAGGCGTGCATTGGTCTACGCCGTTCACCCGGTGTCAGAGTTTGTACTCTGACCCGAGAAGTGATCACCACTTAACTATCACTTCACTGGATCTTACGTACCATAAGGGGAGCTCTGTTTACCTATGGATTTATCTTTAAAGGACTGGCATCGAGGGGGGCCCAAAGGGGGTTTAGAAACCGTGCAACCTTGTAGGAGACCAGCGTCGTTCTCGGAGAGAAGAGAGAGAAATAGACACGAGCGGAGAAGAAAAGATAAGGGGAGAAGACTCGAAAAGGGACCCAGAGAGGAGAGAGGGAGAATCCAGAGTTTTCCTCTCGTCAGAGAATGTGTGTGTGCATGAACGTTCGTGATGAGGAGACTGTCGTAGAGTGAGGGGGTTTACCGTGGAAAGCCGGACATTTTGACTAGATTCCTCGATTGGTGTGCCGATTGTGAAGATCGGTGGATGTGTCGTGAGTCCAACAACCGTAGACCGTTCCCCTTTTTCTTTCCTTTTCGAGTTTCGAGTTCCACAACAGCTGACGGGCGTAGACAACCAGCTCAGCCCTGGATCCTTTCCAGAAAGGGCAGTGAACTGTCACCCCCCGCCTCGCAGGAGAGTATCTGCCCGGGAGGGAGTCCGAGCAAGTCCGCTACGGGCGAGCCGATCGGCGGCCGAGGACGACCCAACTTGAAATCCGTGACAGATATATATCTTACATATTTACTTGGGAGCACCGCATGGTTAGGGGAGGGGTACCCGTGTGACGAGCTAGGGGGCAAAGACTCGGGTGGTTGAGTTATATCAATCTGAAGGCAGGTTGAAGGCTGGTGTCCGGTTGGGAAGGCTGTGACATCCCCGGGGGTTCAAAAGTACGGCTGGTGGTCAAGTGAATTTTGGGGAGGACTGGATCAGAGACTGGAGATAAATAGGGGGGCAACTCGTATAACCCTTGCGTTAGGTTATCAGATTTCAGAAACGAGGAAGGATTGAGTCGGTAAGAGGATCGAGGACGGGGAGAGATGGAGAAGACTGAGCTGGATGGTGAAGCGGTTAAAAACCCACTGGAGGGGTTGAGAGTGGCCAGCGTTCCAGAGTCGACCGAAAGGAACGCGGGGTTGGAAGGGCTGGAACGCCTTCCGGGAGGCGTGAAGAGAAGTGATGTGCCTTATATGAGACCCGTTAAGGCCGAGAGGCTTGGGATGGAGTATGACATGATGCCATACCCAATTTTCTCTAAGGTCAAAGTCGGAGACAGTGTAGGAGAACCGACACAAGGTTTACTGAATGTTTCCGGTCCGGTCAAAAGAGAGGAATACCTTCCACAAGTCGAAGCAACAGGTAGGGGCATGGTGGATATGGAGTACCTGTTGAAGACACTGATTGAAGAAAGGAGCCTAGCCCTTTTTAAGGGGCCGGGAGTCTTCACGGGGGACCAACCCGCGGCCTGGATTGCGCAAATGGATCTTTTCTTGACAGAAATCATGTCCCCACAGGGGGAAAGCTGCGCATTGCCTTGTCGTACCTCGACGAGAACGTCACCAAGTGGTATTCGATATCCTTGAATGAGGAAGAGAGGCCCTATGACTGGAGAGGATTGAAAGTTATGGTGCAGGAGCACTTCGGGGGATATGATTTACGGAGGGCAATTAAAAAGACTGAAGAAGGTGAAACAGATGGGACAAGTAAAGAAGTATTTGATGCAGTGTAATAATGCGGTAGCGGACTGTATGACAATATCTAGTGAGGATAAACTAAAATACTTCATTGAGGGGCTAAATCCTGAGATTCGCAGATTTGTTTATGTATGTCGACCGGGGACTATGTCGGAAGCTATAAAATTGTCGACTTACTTATGGGAGGATGTTGAAGAAGAAAAGAAGGATAAGGGGGATCAAGGAGGTAGTAAGAGAGGAGACTTCAGGAGACCAGCTTACGTGCAAACCGGTTTTAAACCAGAAGGTCATGCTCGGGGGTGGTTGAAAGCTCCAGAACCTAGGCCACGATTTGGTGTGGTATGGAGACCCGGACCTCTGGATCGGAGGAACCCCCCGCCTTCAAGACCTGGTAGAGGAATCGTGGCCTGAGATAAAGTACTAACGACACGGACAATCAGGTTTTGGAGGATACGAAGGGTATTATCCGCGCCCGAACCTATCATTATATCATCAGAAGGGCCCACCGATTAAAATGGAGAATAAGAGGAGTTGGGGAGGAAGAGCGGACGAAGAGAGGAAACCGTTTCAGGGGAATAAAGTTGACGAACGACCAGGACCTAGTCGATTTGTATGCTATACGTGTGGCGAACCCGCGCATCTGAGCTGGAACTGTCCCAAGAAAGTGAGTTCACAGGGGTTCAAGAAAACAGAAGAGGGAAACTAATGGCTCTCAGCACCTCCCCGTTTAAGCCTGGCCCGGAATGAAGGGTGGATGGACGTGTTTGTATTCTGTACTGAGGAAACTGAGAAAGGGAGAATCCCTGCTGTCGCTATCCGGTGTGGAAAGAGGCTTAGTAAGGATATGGTCTGGCAAGTTACCGCTGCTGATCGATTGAAGACCGGAGAGAGCTCTACGATGAAAGAAATGAGAGTGGTAGAAAAGGGTGAGCAGAGGAAAGGAGGAGTAAGGCGAAGTATAATGAATGAGGCAATTATGACAGGGGGTAGGTGGGAGAGAAGACCGGGTAAGGTATACTATGGGAATTTAGAACAAGTGAGTAAAGTGTTAAAACCAAAAGACAGACCCCAGCGTAAGATTGGAAGAACCGGCAGGGAGATAATGTAATGATTCTTGGCGTCCAGAGACTACGCGAAGTCGACTTCGGCGTCCCGAAGGGGTGGTGTCTCGACTGGGCGTGGGCTGATCGTCTCCCATAGTCCGTTGACTCAGCGTAGGCTTCGTCCACCTCGAACCAATACCTTCGGCGAAGAACCTAGGATGTTGTCAGAGACTTGGCTCTGACCCAGATTAGAACAGAATCTAGTTAAGCACCTTTCCAAGTGTCCTGAGTAGGATCAGTTCAGTAAAAAACCCTCCAGTGTCATCGTAAGGACCGCGTGTGCTGAGCGGGCAGGGTGTGCTTAGGGGTTTTACACCAGCGTAGCAAGACTTCCTCAAAGGATGCTTCATATCATACCCGGAGACACCAAGACACGCATGTCCAGTAAGCAATCTGCACGGAGACACCAAGACACGCATGTCCAGTTAGCGGTCCGCGCGAAGACACCAAAGGCAGGGGGAGGCCGGACGAGCCCCAAGGCCGGACGCAGGGAGACATTATCAACCGTAAGAAGGAGGGTGTGAAAAGAGAGAAAAGAGAGAACTTTTTATGTGCCCTTTTTTTCTTCGAAGAGGAAAAAGCCTTAGTGATTGGCTAGTGCGACAGGGGAAGAGAGTGCTATGGAACGAAGTCCGTGAAGTGGCGTGCGTGAGAGTGAACGGTGGAGAGGATGTGGAGACACAGCTGGAGACACCGAGCGAAATCTGTGGCTGTCGAAAAAGGAGACCTGGTTGAAAGAACAGTCGAGTGAACTCAAAAAGGTTGACCTTTCTTTGCGTGAAATCTTCGTGTTATTCGGTCCGCACAACCGGGAACCTTTTTTTGGGAGCGCAGCAAGTGTGCAGGAGAGGGGGAGACAGCGAGACCCTCGAAAGCAACAGTCGGTAAGAGCCAGTCGGTAAGAGATAACCGACCCGAGGAGGAACCTAAGATGAGAGGGAGAGTGGTCGGAGAGCAGAAGAGCCCACCAGTCGATTAACTGAGCAGAGGACAAAGGAGAGAGGACTATACAGTAGGGGGGCAGTGAGACGGGGACCGGGGATTGCTGACTCGGGAAATTGAGCACGTTAACTCCTTGAACAGACACTACAGGATTTCAACTCTCCTTAGCCCGTGGTCCATAGGCCCGAACTGCAGTCTG
>NW_027158860.1:0-242 GCF_002600585.1 Cystoisospora suis
CTTGGGCAGCCTCGCCACGACGTGCGATCTCAATGCCTCAGACGGTCCTAACACCCAACGCGCCTCTCTCAGTCCCCGCAGGCCTCCTCAGAGTTGTTCTCCCTTGGCGTACTCGATTCTTCGGCTGAAACCCCTTCCTTCTCGCGATTCCCTCTTCTTGCTAATCTGGGCACATGAGTTGTGTCCGGGGTAATCCGAGTCTAACTCCCTCTTGGTACTTCCCAGTAGTTAGGCTGCCCTAG
>NW_027158861.1:0-16250 GCF_002600585.1 Cystoisospora suis
AAATAGCTGACTATATACATACAGACATATGTATGTATATAGTCAGCTATTTATCTATCTATAGAGACGTTCGTTTGAACCTGGATGAGAGTGTATGGTGATCCACTCTTCAGTCTAATAGGGTCGGCTACACCCAAGGAGAGAGGAGAAAGAGGAGAAGAGGTAAGAACGACTGATTCTCTCTGTTGACCATAGACTACTCTCTTTCTCTCTCTGTTGATCGTTAGAGCGTTCTCTCTCTGTCTCTTTTCTCTCGAGAACTTCTGGGAAGTGTATTTCAACCACATCAAGGATAGTCGAAAACGCCAGTCTATCACGAGCTCTTATTCACTAGTCTGGGGCTGATGACGTAGAGACTGCAAGACTTCGTTTTCTACCAGACTCCCCCTCCTTTTTTGTGACGGAATGACTTCATCCGCCTCTTCTCTCTCCTTGTCATTTCTCTCTTCACCCACTGACTTTTATGTCCCTGTTCTTTTGTTTAAAATATCGAGAGAGGAAATGAAGAGCACGACAGACAACTCGCGCTTTAGGTTTGAACCGACTTCTTCATGAAGAGCGGCTGTCCCTGCACCACATCAGGCGACTCATTGAGAGATAGATCAGTCACCGCGCACACAGAGAAGCCTTGGAAATCTCTTCTCTCTATACATTCCTTCTTCCAGAAAGAGCAACTTCTTCTCATACTATCGGATCTAGGCACATTTCACTCGTTCTTTCTTTCTGCGAAGTAAAGAAACATCTCCTTTGCCAATTTGCGACCCTCTGCTGGTGTATCACGCTAAGACAACACACACCTTGACCACATGAGACATATAGACATAGACATGTATGTCTCTATTTCTCTCTCTTTCAATCTTTCTCTCCTTCAAGCATCTGAGTCTCTCGAGAAATTCTGTTTCTGTTATCTCGTCTTATATACAGACCCGTTTCCTCTCGAGAAGGAGACTGTGGCAGTAGTGGTAGTCATTCTATCGACACAAAGTCTTTCTTTCTTTCTTTCTCTTCCGTGTAAGTAGAAGTAGAGTTCACTTCGAATTCTTCTGCAGGAGAGAAAAGCCTCTCCCCTCCTGTTCTTCTACTCTTTTCTCCTTCTTCAAGCTCTCCTTTCATCCTCCCTCATCTTCCTTTCTTACTCACGCGACTACTTCTTCGGCACCACCTGTTTCTTGCCTTCTTGTTGTATATATCGTTGTACCTATATCTTGTATCTGTGGGTGCATATATCTTACATACGTTGTGCATGCAGCTGTATCTATATCTTGCCTATGTAATTGTCTCTATAGTGCTGTCTGCATATCTTGTGTCTCCTGTTGTCTGTGTCTTTGTATCTATATCCTGCCTACGTAGTTGTATCTCTTTCCAGTGTCTATGCTATTGTCTATGCTATTCTTCTATGTATCTCTCTCTCTCTCTCTATATGTAGTTTATCTCATCCTTGTCGTTATGCAGGCTGTGTACGTATTTTGCCAGTCAGTCTTCTTGTCTCGAAATCTTGCCTAGATGCCCCCTGCCTTACTATTATAATTGCGGTTGCTGCGTCTGTCTCAAGCGACCTCTGGGTGTTCTCTCGCAACTTCTCGAACTTCCGTCTCTTCGATTATTGTCGAGATCTGAACTACCTCGAGGTTTCCTCTCTTCTCCTCCTCCTCCTTCTCTTCTTATTCCTATCTTGTCGCTTGAGAGAAGAGGATGAAGATGATGAGGTCTATGAAGAAGATACTGACTCCCCGTCTGCTGATAAGGATGTGACGAAGAAGAAGAAGGACAGATCAACTTATTCTTTTTTCTCGTCTTATCTGTTGCATTGGGAAGAGAGTTACTATATGGATGAGGAGTAGTACTCTTATGCTTGTAATTCGAGTGGCGCTGGCTCGATTCCTCTCGATCTAAGAGAAGAAGTTCAGTCAGCACATGCCTCAGCTGTGTATCGAATTGTCTACGAAGAGACTGCATGAGAGAGAGTTTCTTTCTCTCTTCTTCTTCTCCGCCTCCTCCTCCTTCTCTCCCTTCTTCATCTTCCTCTCCTGTTAAATCGATGGCCGGGGGATAGAATCGACGTTGAAGAAGGCTATCTGTAATCTGATGAGTTAGAGCTCTCTGTTTCTTTAGGAGAGAAGTCAAGAGGCGTCTCTTCTCGAGATAGAATAAAGAGGACGGAGATGAAGAGGAGGAAGTTGGAGAGCTCTTCTTCTCTCTATTCAACTCATCATGATGGCTAAGACAACCGGACAAAGAAGAAGAAAGAGACAGATTCTTTTCTTCTCCCCTCAACTTTTCAACTTCTTCTTCTTTCTCTTTCTCCTCTCCACCTCCTCCTAGGTCTCTTGTCAAATCGCCAGATAAAACTCTTGCGCCGCAGGGGTCTTCGGTTATCCGAGAAGGCAAGAGAGGCTGTCGACCAGAGGTTGACTGCATAGAGCGAGAGGGAGACGGAGAAGAAGGCGAAGAAGAAAAAGCAACTCCTGAGGAGATATGAGAAGAAGAAGAAGATGAAGGAAGTAGATATCCCCTTCTTCTTTCTTTTCTAGAGCTTGATGGTCCCCCCCTAGCAGGTCCCCTTCTTAAGAGGTCTCTTACCTGTTCTTCCGCTTCTTCATCTTCTTGTGTAAGATCGATCACTTCTCTACTTAGCTCATCTTGAGGCAGAGAAGAAGAAGAAGAAAAAGAGGATTCTTTCTTTTGTGAACCGTGGATATCTTCTCTAGTTGTTCTCGAGCTCGAATCGATTAAGGCCGTACGTAAAGCATCTCCTATATTGAGGGATACCTGGAGACTTTGAGAAGATCGACTGACTCGAAGAGCTGCTGTATATCCAGCCTCGAGAATTCTTCTTCTTTTTCTTTCTTGTTCTTCTTCTTCTCTCTTCTTTCTTAGTCTCTCTTTCTCCTCAAGATCTCTCATGACTTGGAGTCGCTTCAACACATATGTGATATCTCTACTCCATAAGCTATCTTCCTCCTCTACACCCCCTACCATGCATCCTTCTTCTTCTTCTTCTCTCTCTCCTTTCTTGACGTTCTCCCTGTTCTTCTTTTCTTTCATCTTGCTCAGTGTAGAAAGAAGACCTTCTCTCTCAGAATCCCCGCTGAGGAACCTGTCAGAGAAATCCGCTTTTTTAGCGAAGGAAGAAGAGACCCCTATCATGCTCGGCCAGTGCAGAGAATTCGTGGCGTCTCCCTTTAGCAGATCCGTCGGCCTAGTGTGGCCCTCCTGATGAAGAAGAAGGTGAGAAGAAGAAGCTTTTTCTTTACTTGCTAACCGAGAAGAAGAAGAGATGAGATATGAACTGCCGTCTTGTTCTTCTTCGATTCCTCCTAACGCTTTCGCTTTCTTTCCGCATGCAGCTAGACGAGATAAGTGGGAAGTAGAAGGCATCGTAGATAGGGAAGGAGAAGGCGAAGAAGAAGAAGACGTAAAGGGGGTGAGAAGGTGTTGGTGAGAGGGACAGAATAAAGGCCGAAGAGGGGGGAGAGGTGAATCTTCGGCTCTCTCACGTGTACTACTACTACTGCTGCTGGCAGTAGTGCTGAAGTTGACATCGTAAGGAAGAAAGAAAGAAAAAAGGAAGAAAGAAACTATCTAAATGACACATACTACATCATACGCACATATACACATAGTACATGTATACACATACATTCTACATAATCCATATTCATACGTCCTACATAATACATACTCATCCATAATACATCTTCATACATACTACACAATCCATAGCGCATAATACATATTCATACGTAATACATATATACTCATACATACTACTTCATACATCTACATTCATACATGCTACATATTTCATATATATTTTCTATCCCAATAAAGCCATCGGCGACACTCTCTGTGACTTGATACGACAAAGATAAGAGAGGATACATGAAGGCGTGAACAGCTTGCTCTTTGTGCTTCTTACTGAGGCAACCTGGGGTGATCATAAGGCGTGCATCTACAGTAGACATCATCCCTGTTTAGACAGACATGTATACATTCATACAGACACTCCCCTCTGACCTTCCATACGCAGGGAGGAAGGCGCCCGTCTACTCCTGCTGAGGAGATCCGATAGCCCCTCTCTTTCCATTCTGGATAGGTGTGTGGTTTGCTACTGCATGCGAACTATCCAGACAAGTTTCGGCTGAGTTTTCTCTCTCTTTTCCAACCTCTTTCTCTCGAGGTTTCGCGTTCCTTCCTCATCTCTCCCATGATCTTCTTGTCGATGTAATTACCTTGCAGCATGATAGAGGGGCCATCCTAATGCCTCTTGCGCACAAGGGAGATGAACAGCGTTCGGACAAGTTGAGAAGGAGCAAGGCGACGAGGCTCCTGGCCTATGACATACAGCGCATCGTACCGTTGAAGCGGCTAGGACGGCTCTTCCTATGTTGAACCAGCGGCATCCCTCACTATCGCTCATAACTCCAGGGGTGTGATAGCAACAGTCTTCATGCACAGCTACTCTTATATGGGGGAGATGATGAGAGGAAGTCTGGCTCATCGAGTCTCTATCACCTTCGATTCTCTCTTCTTCTTCTTCTCTCTTTCTCTCCGCCTCACACACCTCCCGAGGTTTCTTCTCCCTGACGGCATCTGCTGCGGCATGCAGAGACGACGGCTTCCTTGGGCGCAGTTCATCTCCACCCCCGCTTAGATCTTCTGAGAGCTTAGCTCTATTTGAACCCCCTTTACTCCGATTCGAGACAGACGATGTTATGTTCTTCGGAGTCGCTGGCTGACTTGGAGCTGTAAGGGGGGGGCCACCAGTAAAGGAAGAAGAAGAAGAAACAGACCTCTTCTGGGGAGAAGAAGAAGAAAGGAGATGGAGAGGTATCGAGACACAACCGATGAAAGGTCGCCGGAAGGTCTGAGGTTCCCCGCAGAAGGCGCATGAAATCTCACCTGCAAACCACTCTTCACGCTCGCTACCAAAGAAAGAAAGGAAAAGAAAGATAGAAGGAAAGAGAAGTGACAGAAAAAGGGTAACAAGACGAAAAGAAAGAACAGACAGGAAGACGAGGAAAGAGGAGACAGAAAAAGATGATGTGAGGGGGGGGGGGGATGCTATGTCTTCATGAAACGAACGTTCCATACAACACTCCTATAGTAAAAGACACATACACGAGGATGCCATCTATTGAGATATGGAGATAGAGAGAGATAAAGATAGAAAGATAGACTGTGTAAAATTTATATGAAGGTGGAGGTCAATGTATGTATGTATGTTACGCTTCCTATTCGCTTAGCATGCTGAAAGAGAACTCTGACATGTTTGGGTGTACATACACCGAGGACAGAGAGAGAGGGGTAAAGAAGAACTTTCCTACCCCTTCTTGTGCACAGCTCAAACAGATCCTCCACCTTTGTATATCTTGCTTGACTATGTGCACCAGTCAGATGAGGAAAGAAAGAAAGAAAATCTTGATATGACACCTCTGCGAAGGGACCATCCACACAGGCATGCATTGATCCAAAGAAATCGCAGGTGATGCCTTTCTCAGAAAAGGAATTTCCGGCAGAGGGAGATGAAGATAGATAGATCCCCTCACTATAGTCGGTTGAGAGGGGGAGATCTAACTTCAAGATAGATACGACAATGAAGAGAACAGATATTAAGGAAAGAAAACTGTTCGTCAGGATGTGTAGGAAGAAGCATTGGTGATGCTGATAGATCAGATGGTAAGTCACTTTTACGTGTATGAAGCTATGAGAAAAAGAGGGAAAAGGGACGTTAAGATATGTCTGAAGTATCTAAGAAGCTGAGATAAGTCACTTACGCAGCAGTTGGAGCTTGGAGGAAGTCTTCATAGTAGCTTGGGGCTCCATCGACGTCATTCAGATCGACAGAAACCCATGAGCCTTCTTCTCCATGATAAAACCACTATACCACACATTCATCATCGCATGCATTAAAACATATACGTACTCATTCATATATATCTATTTAGATACATATATACACATACTCATATACATATACATCAATATCTATCTATCTATATATATATATGTACATAGCGCATGCATGCAGGTATACATGTGGACAGAGATTCATATGTATGTATTGATAGACCCTGCACTCACCGTGTGTGGATGCATGCACGGCCATACGAACAAAGATGAGAGAAGGTAGGAATGAGATAGATGACGTATTCTCTCGGCTAGGAGGAACAGCTTCTTCTCCCCCTCGATACTTTTCATTGAAGATAAAGAAGGTCGATACATGTCTCTCATGTACACAAAAGACGAAAATTGATGCAAGAGTGCAAACACATAAGCAGATGAAAGACCACCCTACTCCTCTCCAATACAACTCGCTAGAACATAGTGTAGACATATATATATATATATATAGGTATTACATGTCTGTGTGATGAGTAGCTGAATTTGTTTCTTTCTGACTTGGAGTAGACTTCAAACGAAGGCGACGGCTTCGTGGCCATATACATAGGTATGCACATTACCAATAGACATACAATTGTATGTGTCTCCACACATACATATGTATGAACAAGCTCTCATGACCTACTCCATGATAGACATACCCGAAATACATGGTTTCACGCATATATATATATATATATATATATATATAGATATATGCGTATGTGTACATATGCATGCGCGTATGTGAACGTCTATACATGTCTGTCGAGGTACTTATCTCCTCCTGGGGGTACTGCGGAGTGTGCAAGAGGTGACGATAACGAGATCATGTGAAGAGACTCCAGAGAAGAAGCCCCGGCACCCATCATCTTGCCAGGGAAAAAGTCGGCCAGGAGAGAAAAGAGCTCCTCACTTCACACGTCATGAAATGTCTCCTTGTGTAGAGGAGCGTTTCTTCATGGTGTACATACCTTATGTAGGGTATGTCTCTCAACAATCCCCGTACACCAGTCGATAATACGCCGAGCTTCTCGCCTCCCACTAAGACATGCTCCTGCGCGTTACATAAGAAGAAGAAGATGAAAGGAAGTTGAAACGCAAGAGAGAAGTAGCCTCTCTTTCTTATTATTCTTGTTGATCAGATGAATATGATCTAGTGTCGCTTTTTCAAAGAAACTATCTTGCTATATTTGTGTCCATTCTTTGCCTACATCCATCTATAGAGAGGAGTGGAGAGATACATGCAGATCTCCACACGACCCCCTTCTCTTGATAGCGTGGACTTACCGTGAGCTGTACTCGGGAAAGGCCTCATAGTGTGCTCTCCGGCAAAAAGAACTCGATTGTGGATGGGGTAAGCGAGAGCATCGAAGTCTCGGCCTAAGGAAGAAAAAGAAGAAGAAAGGACCACCCACACAGGAGAAAGAGCTGGGGTGGCGGCGATACAGAGGACGATTCATGCTGAAGATGAGAATAAAGAAAAGATAGGGAAGAAGGAGGCAGAGCCCTTGGCTATCATACCTATCACGTACATACATCCCTATGATATGAAAGATAGATAGGTAAATAAAAAGATATAGAGATGGATAGATAGATAGATAAGAGGTGTGTGTCTTTCTCTCGAGATCAGGGACGGAGACAAGAAAGAAATGCGCAACCCAAGTTGCATGTCTGCGTACACAGAGACAAGATGCTATTCAGAAGAAAGAAGGAGAGTACCCATCTCTCTCTATATATATATCTTTCCTAAAGTGGATCTAGACTCAGACAAAACAACTCGGCTAATCTTCCTCTCTCTTGCTTCTAACATTCAGGGAGAGGGGGGAAGTTCTTCTAACTTTGGTTTCTTACTTGCTATTGCCTTTGTAATGCAAATTATTACTGGTATTACTTTAGCCCTTCGATATACCTCGGAAGCTTCATACGCCTTTGTTAGCGTACAACATATAGTTAGGGGAGTCGGTGCTGGATGTTACAGGCTACTACTGTCACATGTGTATTCGCGTTCGAAACAGTTGCAATAGTAATAATATATAAAACCAAGCCAGACAACCAGGCAGTAGTTAAATAGCTGTAACTACTGTTGTACATTCCTCGAATCATATGAACTAAAATAAACGCGAATACACATGAGGCAGTAGTAGCATGTAACATCCTAAATGCTTTTGCTCAATGAATATCCGCGAGTATCCGGAAAGGTGGCCACCAGTGTGTGGGAGCAATTCACTAGCTGTAGCCAACAGCAGCGGTGCCGAAGCCGCTCCTGTACCATTTCACCGGATTCTGTTGTGCTGATATCGGTGGCGCTTAGCCAAGGAGTCCCAGCGTTTGTAATGCTGCAACCTCACCACCAAACGTGCTTCTGTTTCCGCACGTCGTCGCGGAAACATGCGCAAGGACGCGTTATAGCAGCCAAAGCTTTAGAGTGGTTGTACGCCAAGGGAGTGTGCGGAGGCAAGCAACAGTTGTCAAACACATGCCCGCTTTCCAGCGTACACTGCCCCCCGCGTGGTCCGGAATCCGATTGACAGGTCGCATTCTCGAGCTTGCGGATCTTTCGTTTGGCATCCGTTCGGTGTGCGAAGACGTGGTGGCACTTTAACTCACGACAGAGCCTTGGTCTTGTGCATCCAGTTGAATCGTCGCGCGGCAGAGCAGATGCGATGATAGAAGAAGCGCGGTTGTACGGCCGCCGCACGCGCTGTGACTTCCGGTCGAGGGGTTCTTTGAAGACACCCTTGTACAGTGCCTTTGCTGTGGCTGTATAGGTGGAGCTTGGGGCCTGCGGAATACGTGACCTGTGCCTTAAACAACAGACCCTCTCTGATGGCGTTACGATCTTTGGTGGTGGCACTGGATCGGCTACAGTCCGTGTTGCTATGCTCTTTCGTATGGCGGAGCGGTAATCCTGCAAAACTGGTGGCTCTACTTCCTTACATCGGCTCATGTCCGCGTCGTACAACGGTAACAAAGGCCGAGCAACACCACGGCGTTATCGCCAAAGAGACAGACGAGCCACGGGGTGCGGACAGGCGACTCGTAACGTACGGGCTGCATCTGGTGTATCTGCCGGTTGCGGAGGATATGCTAGAGCTGCGTTTGCCTTCGCTGCCATCAGTAACTCCCGCCCAGCTGAGCGCTGTAGAGACAGTGGTGGACAAACTTGTACTGCCTAACCCACCACCTCATGTTGATCACAACTGCAGTCTGAAGTCGAACCTCAGCTCGAATCACGAAGACAACAAGCAGGCCCCGCGTTTCGCAGGCTTGGGATCCTCGCTCCTCGAGGGTCAGGGGCTTCAGGCAACCGTGCAGTCCCCTGCTGGCTGGCAGAGGAACCCTGCGCTCGAAGTCGTGGCAGAACGTGCGATTTGCATCGACTCGCCGTCGCCGCCGTGCTCGTCCAGAACTTTCTCCTCATTTCTGCCTGATTCCATTGCTGCATACGGTTCAGCGAGCGATTTTTTCGATGTGCGTAAAATCTGCAACCCTGCTCTACAGCGGTACTATCACCTTCTAGTCTACAGACACTATCGTCCGGCTCCACGACCTCCGGCAGCAGCGGGAGACGGTCGTGGTGGAGAGTTTCAGCAGACTAGCGAAGCAGAGCCACCCGAGGTGCACCGACAAATACTGCCGCGGCTCTGGTCCAGATCATCAGTGGGAGAGTCCCTGTTTGGATTTGAGGCGGAGCGGGGCGCTTCTGGAAAGGTGGTATCAGGCGGCCTCCACACAGAACGCCCGACAGACGAAGATTGCGACGCTGCGTTGAAGGCCGCTTACCCGTTAAGCACAGCTCCGGAGAACCAGCTTACTGTCCGGCGGCAGAAGGAAGCGCAGAAAAAGCTGCTATTTGGTGAAGTCGTCAGAAAGCAGCAGCAGCTTCAGTTGCATGATATCAAGGTTAGTGGTGGCGATTTCGATGTGGAAGAAGACGACAGGCGGGGGGAACAGGAACTCCGCGACAACGACGCGGCTCAGGAAGAGAGGGAGCGGGAAGAAAGGATCACAGCTTTGAAAAGGCTGCATGTTGGAAGCGTTAATCCCATTCGCGATTTCCGGCGTTTGCTGGAAGTAAAAGAAACTGACCTGACGGAGTCAGCAATCCAAGAGATGATCGATGTAATATGGCGCTTCTTGAGGAGCGTATCAGACGTCCATGGTTCAGCCCAAGAATCAATTGAGAACGTTCGAAGTCAGCAGTTACTGCGTAAAGCCGTGGCCTGCGTCGAGACGTTACGAGAAGGCTGCAGCAAAGAACTAGAGGGAGGCAAGTTCAATGAGTTTCTCAGAGAGCTCAAGGCAGCTCGCTCCAAAGGGGAATATCCTCGGGATGCGGTTTCTTCGCTGTGGGACATGTTGAAAAGAAACGGGGTCGGGCTCATCACCAATGTGGAGGACCCCGGCGTAGGAATCCAAGCCGCCGAGCGACTCCGCGTGTATGATGATGACGAGCATCACAGCCACACCGGGTCACCTCAAGAAGAAAAAGCTCGAACCACCGATCCCGCCTTGGCTGACCTGCTGGACCTCGTGGAATAGAACGTGGAGACGCAGCCACGTGACTTGGTTGGCTTTATGCAGTACTGATCTCTTTACGTTGTTGACGGCGTCGTACACTTTGGCATCGGTAGAAGCAAGCGCGACCTCGGTATACCTAGCCGAACCCAGGGGGCCAATGGCCGAATGTAGCAGTGCTCTGCGTTGTGTGGAGAGTCTTGTTCGGCTGGCCTACTCACAATGGCTTGAAAACGGTTTGTTTCTGGGTTGCACGCCGTCGGTGGTAACCGAAACCTGTAACGTGCCACACATGACTCACGAAGCGTACTAGGTGTTTCCGATTTTAGCTGTGTCCGACAACGCGGTGTAACGTTATTGCGGTCCGTCGCGAATTGTCCTCTCCAGTCGTCCCGGGGGGTCGTGCAGCCTGCCAGAAAGAGCACCTTGCTCCCATGAGAAGCGGGCTGTGGTGCATCCACACACGGTCGACCGCCTCTGTCACCCTTGGGCAGTCAACAGCGGTGCAGACGGGTAGCCAGGAACAGCCCAAATCCTCGCGCCCTGTGCACTTCCGCGCAACTTGGCCGACAGGCACGCTCGTGAAGCACAGCCAGAATTCTTAGGAACACCAGGGTGCTGCGAGCTGCGATTGCTACCTCATTGTTGCTTGGAAAGATTTGCGGGTAAGAGCGACAGTCTCTACTGAGAACTGTCTGCAGCGCAACACCGCTCCGCGTGGAATTGTTTGGACGGTCCAACGCCAGTCGCCTGGCGCACGCAGTCCTCTATGTGCCATGAGGGCCAACAGCACGACAGAGTCGCTACCTGTCGGTCTCTGTTCCGAGCAGCATCCCCTTCAGATCTGTCCGAAGACAGCTGTGCCTTCTACCCGCCGCAATAAGTGTTGCGCGACGCTAAGTGCCGTCCATTTTTTGTGCGCAGCTGTCTTGAGTTCGTGGTGGCACGCGCTCACGAGACCCCCGACTGCGGCACTCATAACAGCGACACGCGTCG
Organism: Cystoisospora suis; assembly: GCF_002600585.1. Classification (NCBI taxonomy): domain Eukaryota; phylum Apicomplexa; class Conoidasida; order Eucoccidiorida; family Sarcocystidae; genus Cystoisospora; species Cystoisospora suis. Next base: position 11,401 of record NW_027158861.1, read on the forward strand.
ATTCATCAAACTAGTCGTTCACTGGCGCTGATACATAAGCCACATAAAGAAACATTTTGGGCCAACTTGCGCCCCCTCTCCCGTAGCAGAATAAAGCGATAGACTCATATTTGTACACAACGCATGCTGGATCCACCACTGTAGTGTCAGTGGCAACGGTCTTTTCCCTGGCCACAAGATCAGGGACGATGTACGAAACAGAAGGCCGGGCACGTGGAAACAACTGCATTTGACAATAGGACTAAAGCACATCCAGCACACCCCTGTTGGCCCTTAGGACCTCAGATTCGAAGATGTAAAGGATTCTTTCTAGTGATGGCATAGTACTCATGTCAATGCCCCGCAGTTCCGCCCGGCCTCATCCTGCTTCTGATTGGTCAGCCGCATGTGCGTAGTCTCCATAGCAGAATGTGATTCATCTCATCTGAACGAGTCAGCAACACTCATACAAAAGGGCTGACACAGGTATGCTATCCCGCACACAGACCCCTGCGAAGGACACAGCTATGGCAGCAGTCACCCTGTTCGTTCAGAAGGCCCTGAATGTCTCAGTCACGACACGTGTGGGAGTACCTCTCCTAGGTTAACCGGCTCAGAAACAAAGCGTGTAGATGCGACTACGTTTTCAGGGGCAACAGGCTAGGCGACTGGGACCATGTCCATGTTCCGTTGTGTTCGACTAGCTCTAATGGCGTATCTGAGTACCGCCGACGCTATCGGCATTGAGCCGGTCGACACTGAGTCGCCACGAAAAAGCGTGCTATCGCTACCCACCCCCTCCTTACCTGCACATCAGAACTGTAGGACGCACAGCACACAGTTGCCGCCAGAGTTCACGCGTGCCTGAGAACGGTTTGTCACCCGCACGCTCTACGTAGCTGGTCACTTCAACTTACGGCCTGTATTTTCTAAGTACCCGAGGTAAGATACATCTGGTTGACGGTCCGCCATCCCGCTACCTAAGAAGCCTCAGATGACAGCTGACAGCAGGAGCCACGGTCGCAGCTCGCTGTGCCGCATTTCTGCTCACGTTAATGGCCTCCTTCACCCGCTCCCGGCCAAAGAAACAAAAGGCTCATCACACCCGACTCAAAACTTTGCTAACACACCAGACACTCGACGGTAACGCGCATCGGACAAAGTTTGTGTCGCCAATGGGCGTCCTCAGCTCTCGGCCGTTCAAGGTTCCATCCGAGTTGCTACTCCAGGGACGGATTCTTGGACGGCGGACTGCATGCTTTCCGCTTACGAATTTGGCTGCCTGTACGATCGCACAGTCGGAAGAGACACACCGCAACAGCATCTGGGGGACCTCGGCCTCCGACCGATTCGATCAAAAATTGAAGGACTGGAACGGAGAGAGTAGCCAATAAAGGGCGGTGTGATTATCAACGACAATGCTCCGCACAACCCTGGCCCCTGGTGGGAAGTCTCGCGCAGGCAGATACGCAATACGACTGCCGCAGCGCAACCTTTCTGCATGTGCGGCCGTCCTCTCGCTTGGGGACGCCGCCCCTCTTGGTTGGCTTACGAGCTGCACGATGAGGTCGAAGAAATGCAGGCAGCATTTCTAGTTGGTTAACTGCAGGAACACATGACACCTCATAGAATGATCCCGGGCTGCTGCTTTCCCGGACATTGTCTGCAGCTGCGAAACCTTGTACTTACAGCAAGCAGGACTACCGAAGCCACTGCCGCCGTTATGAACTTACGGATTGGAATGAAACAACAAAAGACAAAAAAAAAAGCGTGGGCAACAAAAAGAGGCAAGCTGATCGAAGAGCTGGACACAGCCGGGGCTGCCGAGCTCGTGTGGCTACGCGGCAGGAAACCGCGTTACTTCAGAATTATCGGTTCGAATCCGCCGGAGGTCCTGTACCAGCTGTCTGGTGCTCACTATCTGCGACCGTGAAAGAGCAGAGACAACCAGGAGAACAAGAGGAATCATGGCGCATCGGTCTCGTTGCCACCTGCCAGGTAAGCGGGTACGACCGCGTACACCAACATTCGCTGCTGCACACGCGCGCCTGCTCGGTTCTGGCTGTCGGAAGATCAGTTCTCTCGGAAGCATCTTACGGTCTTCTGAAACCGACAGCATCAGTGAACAGCATTTTTCCCGGTCTGAAAACCTCCAGCGCAACCAAGCTGAACTCGGTACTACCGAAATTAGACCGGCGGCTCTATCAGCCTCTCAGTATTTCCCCTACACGGTCTTGCGTCCCATATCGCCCTGACACGGACCACTTACTCGCGAGACAAGCTGCGACACGCCAAACAGTACGCAACATGAGCAGTAATTTCCCCCGACGTCACCAATGAGCAACCGCATGTCGCTTGCACTCTCACAGCATCTCTGTTCAGTCATCTGCAAACTCTCCGAGTGACCAAACTGTTACAGCTGTTGGCACGGCCCTCCGCGCCCGCGAAGACCCTAACAGCAAACTTGAGCAGTTGCCACTTCAACCGGGCCTCATGCTGGGTGTCGCGAGTTCCCGCCGTGATCAGCGTTCTCGAATCGCGGACCACAGGTGCCACCGCGAAATGCACTTACACCTCTTGTTGCGGATTAGCACAGCACACCATACACACTTCCTCTGCTGCCAGCACGTTCACCCAGTTCAGCTGTCTCGTTCGGCAGCGGTCTGTTGCAACGCTCCTGCTAAGACTGCGACTGACGTTCTCCATCGCCACCGAAGGACCACTTACCGCATGGCTGCTGACAAACGCACACGCACCAGACACAAAACTCCGCACTCGGCATTGTGTTACGTCTACATGTAGGGGTGCTCACTGGCTTGCACCCGTGAGATATCGTAGAGCCGAGGCCGTCCGCTACCAAGGCGCTTGCACGGACGGAAAGAGCAGTCCTATCGGAACGCCTGAAAGGGGAGAATTTCTTGCGTGGCTGGCAGTCGCCGGTCCGAATGGTTTGTCCCACGTTTGCCACAGACAAAGGAGGCTGCTTAGTGTCCTCCACCGGCCTGACACCAGGAAGAGAAAACGAACTTACGGATCCCACTGGGTTTCGCGCCCTGCTTAAGCTTAAGCAAGGGGGCCGTCGCGGCAGCAAGAATGACGGCAAGGGCGACCGCGGCCAGGATCCTGTGTACACAAAAAAACACATCAAGGTGGCATGCAAGCTAGCCGGAGCCACGGAAGCACGAATCAGAAGACGACTCCCAGTCGGCTGCGCTTGTGCCAGGCTCATCTTCGAGAAGCGCATGCTGTGACACGGTCCACTCCAATAGCTTCATTTACGAAGTATTACATATGCGCGACTGACAGCGTCAAAGTACTGCTGAGAACACGCGTGGATCTCCCGCCGCTCTTTTGTCTGCGCCGGCTTCTCCATGACTTTTAGAGCTAACAATACGGATCCTAAAAATCGTGTCTGATGGCAGTCCGAGACCGCCTTTTCGGGGCCTCTCCAGCCAAGCAGCAAACGCTCATTCTTCGCTGGCGTCACCGAGCAAAACTCCCTGTCACTTGCCCTAGTTTGGCCGTTCTTAAACATGGTGTGATACGGGTACAGGGAACATCCTACTCCGCACGCTTCTCAGATGACTTTTTTGAAGCAAGGAAACTACCGCACGCCCTTTTGTTCTAGACTGTCGTAATATCCCTTCGGTCCATACTAGCCGCGAGACAAGTGTACTCATGGACACAGCGCATCCTCACGCATGTGAACGGATACCCACGCGGCTCCGTCGTTGTCTGCGGGCATCGCAGCTAAGTTGCTTCGTCAATTGCAAACAGCACTCCTGCGGGCAAGCTGCTGAAAGCAGGCTTTGCTTCCCGCCGTGCTCCCTCTAGCCCACTTTGGTCCACTCCTCCCACAACGGATACCGTTGTTGCATTAACAGGTTGGGACAACTTCTCAAAGAGCGAGGAGTGCACAGTCATTGCTTGGCTACACAAGCACCAAAGTGGGAGTGTTCGGTGTCCCTTTCCCTGAGCTTTTTCAACGGGAAGCCCACGGCATACCTCGGGTGTTCTTGCGCCTGCTTCATCGCTGCCTGCACCTTTGACCGTGCCCGTGACATGACCGCCCGGGCGTGCCTAGCAACTGGGGATCCTTCGGCTTCTAGGACCTGAACCGGACTGTTTGGTGCTCCGTCGACCTGGGCGGACCGTTCCTGCCCAGTCGTAACCTCTGTCTCTGTTCGGACCGCATCTATCGCTGGTGCCTGCGTCGCCACCTCTGCCTCTACGGCAACCGATGCTGGCTCCGGTGCCACCGGCGCGGCACCCGAAGCGTAGAGCACAGCGGAGCAGGCAAACAGAGCTACACTCAGGAATGTGACCAGACAAGGGACTGCCCTTGGCGGCCGAGAGACACCCCATGCGGCGGAAGTGGAGCCCCCCCCCCCGAGGAGCGTTGCCTTCATACAGCGTTGAGCGTGCGAAAACATTTTTTCAAATAGAACGAGCAAAGAAGATGCAAACGGAAATTCGAGTTCTGTGTTGCGTCTGGTTGAGTCAAGGCGACAACCCCGTACAGCTGCCCTTCCGCGAAAAGGGGGCACTACTGTATTCAGTTGAAGTGAGGGGGGAACAACCGCAAGGAAGGAAAGGGCGCAGGAACCAACAGTCAGGCACAAGATTTCCGGACAACCGAGTCAAAACCTGGCCTACACCTTCCGGTACTTGCATGGTGTATCATCATAGAGGTATTTTAGCGGGAGGACCGAAACCTTCACAACCATCTGCCGGACCACTGCTGTGCGCGGGCCCGACCGGGTGCGGCGGCGGCTCTGCGGTGCCGTACAAAAGGCCCAACCGAGTCCGTGGTTCCACCAGTGGTGGGGACGGCTGCTGGAGGTGGTTGTACTATTCCCATGTGGAGTCGG
>NW_027158862.1:0-549 GCF_002600585.1 Cystoisospora suis
GGATCTCTCGGGACGCGTTGGAGTTGGAGTGAGTCCGATTTGGCCTCGGCCTGGCGTGCTGTCTCGTCTTCCCGTGGCTGCTGGCACGACCCTGTCTTGTAACGATGCGATTGCTGTGTGCTGCAGGGCTCTTCCTGGGATCTTCCGCCTGCCGATTCGCGAGCAAGGTACGTCTTGTGTCCTGGTTTGTCGTTTCCGTGTTCTGGGCGGTTTCCCCCGATGTGGCGCTATCTCTGGTGACTGCCTGTGCCTTCAGCCCGCGTTCTTCGTTCTGGGGTTGTTTCTGCGACGGCTCCGTATCCTCGTCGTCGTCGCCAAGTTGTACAAGCTCAGTTCCACGAGATTCGTTGTCTCCGCGTTGGTGGTTTTGGACCGGCTGGGGTAAGTTTCTGCCTTTTGCAGGTTTTGCGTGGCCTCTGGGTGTGCTTCTCTCATGCGTCTGGGTGTGCCTGCTTGTTATTCTCAGGCTGGTGCTTCTCCCTTCTTCGTGCTGTTGTACCGGGCTGAGTGGGCGGATCGTGTTGGTGACGTCCGAGAACCCGCCCGCTA
>NW_027158863.1:0-301 GCF_002600585.1 Cystoisospora suis
GGGAAAGAGCGAGAACCAGCGTTTGAGTGTGTGGACTAATAGAAAAGCCAAACCAGGAGAGAGCAGAAAGCGAGAATGAGGAAAGAGGGAAGAAGGAAGTGATAGTTAGGACCAGAAGAAAGAACATATACGGAGGAGAGACAGAGTGAGTCGAAGAAGTAATAGATTGAAGGTAGGAGGCCCAGTGAGAGGATCAGAAATCCAGGAAAGCAAGTGGATCTAGAAGCAGCAACGTAAAGAAGGAGTATCAAAACGTGTTCGAGGAGCTATCACCACAAAGAGTGTGGCACTTCTAGGGAAA
>NW_027158864.1:0-1869 GCF_002600585.1 Cystoisospora suis
AAGTGTGAAATGGTGACGCAAAGAGTACATTACCTGGGGTTTGTTATCTTTCTGAACCAGCATCCTTCCCAAGGTAGCGTGGTCCGTTTACACGGTTACCTTTCTGTCGCCTATGAAATGCTTCCACTTCATCAATGCGTGCACAATAGCTAATAGCGCGGCTTCATACGCCGGTAACCTTTGTTCACGCGGGCCCAACTTACGCGACTCAAACGCAATGATCTGTCCATCTTGTTCTAACACCGCCCCCACCGCGTACTTCGAAGCATCTGTTTTAATCACGAAGTCTTTATCAGGATCAAACAATTTCACTTGAGTCACTTCTGCTAAGTCTGACTTCAACGTCTCCACGGCCCTCGTATGTTTTGGCCACCATATCATATCACTTTTCTCTTGCAATACGCCGTACAGCTTGCTGGCAGTTTTATTAAAGTTTGGGATTAGGCGTCTGTAATACCCTATCATCCCTAGGAACCCACGTAACTGCTTGCGGTCCCTTAGCTCTACGGGCCATTCACGAATGGTTGTCACCTTATCTGGGTCAGGGGCAATCCCTCCTGGCTCTATTATGAACCCTAAGTACTGTACTTTCTGCTTTACAAACTCACATTTGGTCACCCCTACATACAAACGGTTCTCCCGTAGTCGTTGTAACACAATACGCAGATGATTGTAATGCTCTAGTCTGGATCTTGAATACACCAGCACGTCGTCTAAGTACACAATCACAAACTCATCTAACTCGCGTATAAACACATGTTGCATCATTCTCTGAAACGTTGAAGGGGCCCCGGCTAAACCAAAGGGCATCACCTTGAACTGGAAGGTTCCGTAACGGGTCTGGAACGTCGTTTTCCATTGATCTTGCTCGGCCACTTGCACTTGGTAATAGCCTGAAGCCAGGTCTAGCTTGCAAAACCAACTACCCTTGCCAAGCCTATTGACCAAATCGTTGATCCTGGGGATCGGGTAGTCGTCCTTGATGGTGATACGGTTTAGTCCGCGATAATCAATCACCATACGTAACTTCTCGTTTCCCTTCTTCCCTACGAAAAATACTGGAGCGGCTATTGGGGAGTTGGACGGCACTATAAACCCCTTTTCCAATAGTACTCGAAGTAATTCTTTCAATTCCCGCAAATGGTCTTCGCTCATAGCGTAAGTTTGCTTCTTGTAAGTTGGCATCTCTCCTGGCACCGTGGGTATATGGTGTTTCTGGGGGCGTTCCATCACTCCTCCTGGAGGTATCTCCGGGCAGACGTCCTGAAATTAGTCTATCAACTCTTTGAACGGGGACTCTAGCTTGTTTCCCTGTCTTTCTAACTGCTCCGGCTTCTTCGACCGCCCACACGCCCTCCTTGGGGTGGTCAGGCTGTTCTTCTTCAACTTTCTCGGGCAGCGCAACAAATATCGCCTCTACCTCCCCTCTCTTTATCCACTTACGAACTTGCTGTATTGAACAATCACTCTCGTTGGGGGAGTTTCCTGGAATCTTTTGGCTCTCTTCGTTCGGCTTGGAACCCCTGACATCCTTATTGCCTTCCGCCACCTCTTTTGCGGTTGCTAGGCGGAAGCGTTCTCCCTCGGGGGTTTCCTCTTATCGAAAGTACTTCCCCAGACCACTCGCTGGTTTCTTCTTCTGCTTGGGGGGTGGCATAATCAGTTGAACGGGGTGATCTGCACTCCCTTGTTCTACCGTACCCCCCGCGGGATTCATCTGCTCCTCTGCTTGCTGCAGTGGTTCCTGGCCTAGTCCTAGCTTGAACTTGGCTTTATTTTTCGGATTTCCTGCAAACCTTTGCTTGGCTGAGCTCTTGAGTGGGGACGGTTTCTGTCAGGATGTTCAAGCCTGCCTCGATCGCCACTAAA
>NW_027158865.1:0-506 GCF_002600585.1 Cystoisospora suis
TCGAACCCCACTCCGTGCAGCTCGGCACTGCCTGCGCCTTTCTGAAGCGCACCCAGTCATCTGACTAGCTGCGTGGTCTCGAAAGCAGTACATATGCAGGAGCCCAGGCCGGAACGCCTGTGATACTAGCGGGGGTGAAATATATAGACAGACCAACAGCTGCAAAGCCTAAGTTCCCGTGCCCTCTCCCCCCGCATGCAACAAAGGAAGGTGTGCTGTATTCCTCCGCTAAGTGTCATCGACTCTCTCTGGACGGCTGGCGAGTCCTCACACTAAGGTGTTTGCCCTGCTGACACGCCTCAGAACAGTGAATTACTGCAGTGCAAGTGCTTTCTGTCCTCACATTCTGGAGCCCTGAGTGAAAGTCTTTGGGATATATCGTGCAACGCCAGAATATACAGACGTTCGCTTCTCCTCTGTCGACATCTTCCCTGTGAACAAGGGCCAAAGAATGTGGAAGAGCAGGTTACGCCGCCGCTGCAAGGATGCCCGAGTGGTTAAGGGGG
>NW_027158865.1:554-734 GCF_002600585.1 Cystoisospora suis
TCGAACCCCACTCCGTGCAGCTCCACACTGCGTGTGTCTTGCCGAAGCAACGCCAATCATCTTATTAATTTCCGACTCTCGGAAGCAGTGTAAATGTGGGAGTGCAGGTGGGAACACCTGTAATACTAGCGCGGATGGAGTATATAGACAGACCAACACCTGCAGACGGAATGTCCTCGG
>NW_027158865.1:943-2057 GCF_002600585.1 Cystoisospora suis
CCACTGAACGATTACAGGCCTACCCGCTCGACATCGCTGATAACACTTCTCAGGCTCAACTGGTGGTCTCCCCCCTTCGGTTACTTCGAGTGGCGTCAGTTACTCGCACTTGCAGTGGTGCCGACCCCCTTTCTACCATGTGTAAGAAAGCTGCTCCGTGCGGTAGTTCTGACCGGGAGCCACCCCAGCGCCACAGGTTACTGATCCGCGGACCTACCTATCATCTATCACGACAGAAGTAGTTTCTCGGCTTCCTTGCGAAGAAGGCCTCTCCTGTTCCGAGACTGTCGTTTGGAGCCAGTCGGCATGAGAATCTGGAGAATAGCTAATTGACCGAGGAGCACCTCATACTGCGCAGAGAATTCGAGCACCCTACTGTCAGAGTGAGAAGAGCCCAAACAGCAAGCAGTGTGAACTCGACTCTAGCTCGAGGGAGTCCACCCATGCCCCCCGTCCGGAAGTTTGCTGAATGCGTCCGCCGTTGGTCTGTGAGTAATCAAGCGGGGTTGGTTGTGCAGCTTGCTCTAGTATCTCCCCACGATTCATGAAATCGAATCGACCGCAGTGGTAAAACACGATAGAAAGAGCACTGAAACAAGTCAGAACGTTGACTGGCAACTAAGATGCTGAGGCTTTTGTCCGCCTCCGTCTCCGGTAAGCCTTCTGTTATAAAGTGCAAGACCCCGTCACAAATTCGCGTCGGCTTCCTTGCTCCTCCCGTTCTTGTTCTTGGATGCCCATGTTGGCCCGCCACGAAATGCCCGCGTGGGGAGAAGCGTTGCGCGCAGTCCTGCAGTCTCCAACTGGGCTACCCTCTATGATGGGGTCACCCGGCCGTTGCTGACTGGTACACTAGGCGACGAAATCTAGGCACAGCTTTTCACGATCAAGCTGTTTCAAGACAAGGGAAAGACGCTTTCCAACTAGTGCGACAAATCTCCCCGCCCCTGCCTACTCCCGGTCACTGTCCTCAGCCGTCTTCGCTTCTTCTGTTGAAAGTCGCTACTTTTTGCCATCGTCGCACCAGTGCTGGACTTACGAGGTTCGTGCACGTGATTGCTGCCGGAGCTCAAGTCAGAATCGAATTGAACTACCAAGGTTCGCGCCGTTCCCC
>NW_027158865.1:2165-2547 GCF_002600585.1 Cystoisospora suis
CGGATACTTACAAGCCCGGGACGAAGTTCTCAGTGTCGTTACCTCTTGGCTGTCAGAGACCAAAGCAAGGCTTTTAGAAGGCATGAGAATATCCCGGGTAGTGGAAAAGGAGTGCGCCAAAGCCAAAGCACTGCGGGACAAAGGCGCGGACACGACAACGAGAACAATCAATGCGGCGACCGGTGGTCGAAACGGTCGACAGCGCTGGCGAGTTTTCACAGAAACGCGATGTCCGTCTTTTTCTGGTTAAGCCGGCGAGAACAAAACAACTGGGCCAGCCTACACATCCCGAGCGCAGGGAATGCATACGAGAAGAAGCCAGGATCCTCCAGCTATGCTGTCACTGCGTCAAGCCATGGGTAAAATGAAACCTGGGCGCTCA
>NW_027158865.1:2674-3043 GCF_002600585.1 Cystoisospora suis
GAAACATCGGGACTCCAGGGTTACCAGAGACGTGTGGTACGGTGTCGGGACACGAAAGTGCGCGCTACGAGGTGGTCAACGGCGCTCAATAGGCCAGCGATATGGGCAACGTAAAACCGCCGATCCCGGGGAAGTTAAACGATAGCTCCTCACCAGTCAAAACGCAGATCGGGAGCCTTCGGTTTTTCCGGTGTCCAGGCCTTTGACCCTAAGACTGGTCGTTCACCCCTTGAAGCCCAAGAATACGAAAAGCCTGCGCTCCTCCGCATTTTACACACGGGCCTTTGCCGATACTTTATTGTGAACAAGGCCCAAAGAATGTGGAAGAGCAGCGAGCGCCGCCGCTGCACGGATGCCCGAGTGGTTAAG
>NW_027158866.1:0-263 GCF_002600585.1 Cystoisospora suis
TATAGTTTGATTGCCTTTTTCTCTTACTACTGTCCCCCTTCTTTTGTTTTCAGGTTCGTCGCTCTCCCCCACTTGCAATGCGCACACCGTCCTCCGATGCTTTATTACTGCTGAGCTCTGCCGAATATTCCGCAGCCTCCTGCGCGCACTGTTACGCTTCCTCTTAGTTGCTCCTGCTGTTCCACTTTCCTTGGTGTCTCCTCTCCTCTTTGTCTGCGACCCTCTCTTCCCCCCTGTGTCTTTGTTTTTCTTTATCTTACTGC
>NW_027158867.1:0-202 GCF_002600585.1 Cystoisospora suis
GAAGAGAAAGAAGAGAGAGGGAGTTCGTTAACTGTACTGTACTCTACTCCTTTCTACTCCTTACCCGGACAGCGTCTTTATCGAGAGGTTCCATCAGCATTTGTTTGACGACCATCACAAGGACGAAGAATTCTTCCTCATCCAAACCTCCTTTATGCGTCCGATCAAACACATGCAAAAAGTCCTATACCACACAGAGAAG
>NW_027158867.1:561-1101 GCF_002600585.1 Cystoisospora suis
AGGAAGACCTTGAGAGGTGAGAAATTTGAAGATCTTTGCGCGATTAATTTCTCCTTGATGCTCCTCATCGAGGCCCGCCCATAGGCTTAATCGATGCTCTTGGGTCTGTCTCGTCGCTGTTCTTGACCTGTATGGAGAAGGAAGGAGAGGAGACACATCATACACCTTCTCTATCTACACATACATCCCCCCCCCCTTTCAATCAAGTACTCAGTCTTCATGCGATTAGATAAAATCTCCGTGTAAGACAAGAAAGAGCAACCGCACTCTTTCTACATTCTCTGTTAACGTCTCATCGCTTGCTTTGTCTTCTTCATCTTCGCTAAAATGTATTATCTTTCACAGGGTGTACTCTATATAAGCCGACAACATTGAGAGAAAGTGAACTGCACTAGTATCTCCATCGTTACTCTATACTGATAGAGAGAGAGAGAAATAGAAAGTCACATATACATGTGCGTGTTGAGGGTGTGAATGCCCCCTTCATATGTAGAGACATACATATACATATATACATATATACATATGCATATACATATA
>NW_027158868.1:0-1731 GCF_002600585.1 Cystoisospora suis
TGTAGAGGGGTGCCGCGATCTGTGAGAATCCCTTGACAAATTTCCGGCAGTATCCAGCTAAGCCTAAAAAACGTCTTAGTTCACGGCTAGTTTTAGGCGCCGGGTACTCGCGCACTATTCGCGTCTTCTCTGGGTCTGGTTTAATCCCCTTGTCGTTCACAACGTGCCCCAGGTACACGATCTCTGGTAGTGCGAGTCGACACTTCTTTGGGTTTAGCCTTATACCAGCCGCACGGAGCCTATCGAAGACTGTGTGCACCCTCTCCAGGTGTCCCTCAAAACCGCGTGAAAAAATAATCACGTCCTCCAGGTAGACAACCGCTGTGGTCGACCTAATGCCTCCTAGGACAGTATCCATCAAGCGCTGAAAGGCAGCCGGGGCGTTGCACAACCCGAAGGGCATTACGTTAAATTCGTATAGCCCCATGTGGGTAGTGAACGCTGTTTTCTGCTTGTCTTCCTGCGCCACGGGTATCTGCCAGTACCCAACCGCCATGTCGAGTGTGCTGAAACATCTTGCACCTTGTAAAGCGCTGAGGAGGTCGTTCACTCTCGGAAGTGGGTACACGTCTTTCACCGTTACCTTATTGAGCTTGCCATAATCAACACAGAATCTCCAGGACCCGTCTTTCTTTTGAACCAGCACGACGCCACTGGACCACGGTGATGTGCTGGGCTCTATGATACCTTGGGACTCCATCTTTTCGATTTCCCTCTCTACTATCTTTTTCTCCAGCGGCGACTGTCTGTACGGCGCTGTAGAGCATGATTTGGCGTTTCCCGTTAAAATTGTCACCTCCGCCACCTTCCCTTTCGACGGCGGATCACGAGTGAACCTGGAAATATCTCGGTACTCCTGTAGAAGCTGTGTGAGGCTTCTGAACTCTTCGTGGGTCCTGTTAGTCTCGGTTTCCCGTAGTGAAAGCATTTCCTCTTTCCAGCCCGCTTCCCTTGTCCTCTCTGTCGACAATTGCGGTTGTTCCTTGGCTTGCTTAGGTGTGTGGCAGTTTCGTTGTGGTGTCCTCACAGCTTTCCGCTGGGCCACTATTGTGCCCTTAGCGATGCGGCATGGCCTCTGCGTGAAGCTGCTGACCAGAAGCTGAGTTATTCTGCTATCAAAATAGCCGTGAGCCGCTATAAATCGCCGGGCGTGAGCCCCTGCCCCATAGAATGGAGCGAGGCAGATGGGCGCCGGTAGCCCCTCCACTGGCTGCATTGTCACCAAACATTCGCTTCTCGCGGGCATGACCACGGACGTCGCCGCCCTTGTTTTCGCTCTTACAAAGCAGAGGCACCGTGATCTCTGGGAAATCTGCGAAGCGGATGCACCTGGAGATAGGGTCAATGAGGAATCTTGCAAGGTGATGGAAGCCAAACCGTACGATCACATCTTCTGTGCTCTCCTCGATCACGAAGACAGCATCCCTAACTGCCACCGGTCCCACTCGGAACAACACCTCCGCTGTTCCTAACAGTGCCACTTCCCCAAGATTGGGGCTGAAGCCGCGCATTCGTCTACCTGATGCGTGCTCCACGAAGACACCCGCTTCCTGTAGGCGCTTAGCTAGCTCTTTCCCAATGATGTTTTCCTCTGCGCCCGTGTCCAGAAGCATCCTCACTTTAATTCCCTCAAGCGTTCCCCAGACCCTAGCCGTCAGGAGGTATGACTGCTGCTTCGCATTGCTCACGCTAGCTACCAGCGGTGACTTCGGAGATTCCCCGCTTGCCTTC
>NW_027158868.1:1798-1959 GCF_002600585.1 Cystoisospora suis
CTCTGCGGTCGCGCTCTGGACTAGCTGAGCGCTTACTCTTCGGTTCGATTTTAAGGGAGCAGCACTCGAAATCGCGGTGTCCGAACCCTCGGCAGTTTCTCCAACGTCCCCTATCTTTGTACCAACACTCGTCGACAGTATGGCCCCTCCTCTTGCAGACC
>NW_027158869.1:0-302 GCF_002600585.1 Cystoisospora suis
CGGAGAGTCGCCGAGTTAGCGGATCTGCTTGTGAAAGTGGCGGACCTTGAAGCCAGCAGCAAAGTGTGGTGACCCCAAAGCCTGCATTCACCACAGATATCAATCTGGAACCACTACCCGCCTACCCCGTTGACGACAGCTCAGACCCGCAAGAGTGGTTTATCCACTTGGAGGCCAAAGGGGATTTCCCGAGAGACGACGACTGGAAGGTATAAGCACTGCTAAAGTACCTCCCAGACCAATACCATGCTGAGCTGCTGCCCTTGATGTCGGGCCCCAGCCCGAGATATGAGCGGATGCGA
>NW_027158870.1:0-227 GCF_002600585.1 Cystoisospora suis
TTGTGCAACAGGGAGTCAGTTCTTGTGGGAGAAAAATGACTTTCCTTAATTCAAGTTGATCGAAAGTGTTGGTGACCGACAGTGTGGAGTCAAGGGAGTGTCGTGAAGTTGAGTTTCTACCGCCGTTGTTGTGTGTGTGAGTCGGAACGGGCAAGGACTGTGTCTAAACGACCAGAGCCCTAAGATTCATCTTGAAACGGAGCTCGGCTGTGTGTGCCTTGAGCGTT
>NW_027158871.1:0-322 GCF_002600585.1 Cystoisospora suis
GATCGATGCTCAAAGCGATCTGCACGGCCGACCGGGGAACCCAGCGGTCCCCTCGGAGCTAGCGCGGCCCGAATAATAGCCGCCAGCCTAGCCGAAGCCAACCTGAAGGCGTAGATTCGGGAAGAAGTTGAACCGGCCTGAGTTGTCCGAATTGCAGGCCAGCCGTAGGCACGAAGGACCCTAAGGGAGTCACGGGGGGCTGCTAGAGCAGCCTAACGACAAGGAAGTGCCAAGAGGGGGTTAGACCCCGATCACCCCGGGCACGACACATGTGCCCAGGTCGGCAAGAAGAGGGAATCGCGGGTAGGAAGGAGTTTCAGTC
>NW_027158872.1:0-9283 GCF_002600585.1 Cystoisospora suis
TCCTACCGCACGGCTGCTCCTCTCCCCCCCCCCACTTCCACTGTGATGTGTCTGTTGACTCTTCGATCGCTCATCTTCTAGTTGCTGAGCCTTCACACACGCAAAAATCCCAGCTTTGCATGCGTATACACGCCACGTAGTAGCCAGAGAGATAGAGAAAGAGACAAAGAGAAATAGACGTACATATACATATGCATGTCTACATCTATATATTTGTGTATGGATAGATAGGTGTAAAGGAAGGAGCGATACGCTGGACGCAGTGACAGGTAGCTACAGGAGAAAAGCGTTGATCTGTCTACGTCGATGCATGCATGTATTTAGATAGGTCGATAGATACATGCAGTGTGAATAGCGCGTATGGCGATTGTATTAAGATACTTCAGCAGTGTAGGGTAGTGTCTCTCAAAAGAGAGAGAGAGAGAGAGAGACAAGGAGAAGAGGGAAAAAATGAACAAGAAGAGGAAAAGAGAGGGAAAGAGCATTATCAGTCTCTCATATCTACAGGGTGATCTATAGGTGTACATATATATATATATAGAGAGAGAGAGTTTTGTATTGTATAGAGGATTTCTAATGCTTTTTAACAGCACGTTCTAGTTTCTATATCGAAGTTCAGACATCTATTCACATCCGTAGACATCTCTATAGACATCTATATGTACCTGTATATACAAACATGAATTGGCAGAGGGCATGCATGATATGTAGCTAGATACGACAGAACATATGACGCGAAGAGAACTAGCTAGATAGACTAGAGCCGAGTAGATACTTCTACCATACACAGTCTCTCTCTCCTTCTCACTTAGCTAGCGAGGTAGTTAGCTAGCTAGTTACTTTTACATAGCAGCTGACTGGCTAGCAGATGGTACGTACGTCTACATCTGTACGACTCTCTCTCCACCTTTATGTAACGCTTCATACATAAATCTAACGACGTCCATATAGAGACGACAGATACCAGAAGTGTCGATAAAGAGAACACCTCTCTTTCTTCTCTTTTTCTTCTCATCTATTTGTGTCTCTCCATAAATACGTAGATACCCCACTCTTTCTTCTTTTTCTTCTTTTTTTTTTTTCGACGAGTCTGTAGGCTCACCGTGGTCAGTTGCTGTTCCTGGGCGTTAGCTAGAGCCGTATGAAGTTCCTCAATCTGAGAGAAGAGATTGCGAATCTTCTTTTCATATTCATCTCTCTCAGCGCTCTGTAGATACACCCGACCGCCAGATCATAAGGAAAACAACAGAAAGACGAGAAACACTCCTGTCATAGTCTCTTCTTCTTCTTCTTCACAAATTCTCTTTCTCTTCTTTTCTTCCCTAACGCTGAAGAAACCTTTTGGTCTATCTCTTTTCATCCTGATAGGAGAAAGTTTCAACAGCCCTCACAATCCTATGCATGTAGATCCACATATCTATGTAAAGACACCTATTCTACATATATGCTTACAGGGAGACATCTATATATATACATGTATGTATGGACAGGTACACTTGGAGAGAGAGGAGGGGGGGTCTGATCTCGATGCTTACCTACCCAGAAAGGAATGTGTAGGCGAAGTGATTGTACATACACTTCACACATACAAAGTCACTTCTTTACATCCACATCTTCCTTCCTTCTATCTTACCTATAGACCCACACACATCCCCATATATCCATACACTTATCTATCTACTATGTAGTGGTCTACAAATCTATGCTCTCCCTATACATATATACGTATATAGTTAGATACATATATATACGACCGTCTATCAGAACCCCACCTCTATAGAGATATATAGGTCTGTCTATCGGTGTCCGCTTTTATATGTGTGTCTTTGCTATGTGAGAAAGTTTGGTACCTCCTTGGAGTCCAGAGCAAGATGAGCTTTGAGAAGTAGTCGTTGCTTCTCCTCGTTCTTTCTTTCTAGATCTGAAATTCTTTGAAGTAACTGGACCATACTCTTGCACTCGTGTGTATCAAGAGCTCCTCCTCCATGTGAGGTAAGTCTCTTCATTCCTATAAGATCTTCTATCTCCTGTCTTGTCTTGCTGTCGTCTTCTTCTTCTCCGGTCATAGGTAACCCCTGTGCCACTCGAGAGAGAAACGCGACTTCTTCTTCTCTTTTTCTTCTTGCTTCTTCATCCTCCTCGTCTATAAGCTTATCTCTTGCACTACGAGAAGGCGTTCGAGTGATCGTTGTTGATGTGGATGGATAGCCACTCTTCTTGCCCTCTACCGACCGGGGAGAAGGGAGAAGAGACCGCAAAGACTTCAAACGTGAGGAAGATGAAGAAGAAGAGGAGATACTTCTCTCTGTCATAGGGAGAGGGAGAGAAGAAGGGAGATGGAGACTACCAGCAGAAGAAGAAGAAGGGTGAAGAGCTCTCTTTTCCTCTTCCGATATGGCATTGGGATCAGTCAAAGGAGATGACAAGGTCGACCGAGGATTCACAGGAGGCAAAGACTTAAAGGCAAAAAAGAAAGAGGGAGAAAGAAAGAAAGAGTGAGAAGAAAAAGAAAGAGTGAGAAAGAAAAAGAATGATTCAAGAAGGATGCATGTGACACATATGTGCCTATAGATAGATATCTATATGTAGACATATGCATGTACAGATGCGTGCATGCTACTTTATGGATATGTCTTTATGTAGATAGATTAAAGATATGTAGATAGAGTAAAGATGGAAGTGATGTGCATGAGAGGAAGGATGATAGGGAAGATCGACTCATATTATCTATCCTGTGAATGGAAAAAACATAACGCATGTATGTGCCAAGCTACCTCTCTATATGCACATACACATACAGAGATATGTATTTCATATGTATATACATATGGAATAGATGGAAGAGATACATATATAGATTGTATGCTCTACGATGATGTATAAGGACGTATAAATAGATCGTGCGAGGAGGCCTTCTGATAGACTCTCTTAGTAGTGACAAGAAGACTCCATGCATATACCCCTCATAAGAGCACCAACAAGCATAGGCCTTCTCATATGACATATCGTAGCCTCTAGAAAAAGATATGCTCCTATACGTCCACATATATATATATATATACATATAGACATACATGAAGAAGCATACCCCCTTCACATACGTACATCTATTCAGATATCCACCTCTCTCTCCACAGCTATATACATATATATATATATGAATATCTGAAGGCTACATGTACCTGTCTATATGTATATATATAGGTATGTATAGATATATCTGTAGGTATGTAGATATGCCTTTGTGCGTGTGTGGAGAGATCTTTCCTCTTCCTCTTTCTCGTTCGTCGTGTCAGAGAGACCTTGAAACCGTCGTCTCGATGGATGTACCCTAGCTTCTCTTTGGAGAAAAAAAGAAATAGAAGAAAAAGAAGACACTTTTCTCTCTCTCTCTCTCTATCTATCTATCTTCACCTCTCAGGAGCAGACTTCATTCTTCACATTTCTATGTATAGATACATATCTATATCTATATATGTATATATGTATATCAAGCAGGTATCGTTTCTTCTATTTCATTCTTCTTTCCCTTTTCATTATGTTCTTCTTACCGCAGTTGTCCTTGCTTCTTCAACTTCGATTTCTTCTTTTCTTCTTTTTTCTTCTTCTTCCTTCTTCTTTCTCAATTCTCTCGCCTTGATAAGTTCATTCACAGGAGCTGCGCCTGTTAATCCATTAGCAAAGGAAAGTCTCTTCCCTCCGAAAACGCCGTCGATAGCTAAGCTTCTTCCTTCCTCATCCATTCCATTTGGCAAAGAGATGCGATGAGATCTGCGCTTTCTTATTTCTCCTTCTTCTTCTTTTTCTTCATTCTTGTCAAAGCACACATTCTCATATGCCCCTTCATTAAGTTCTCCTCTCTTGTCGTGAGGTGTATATACACCTCGGACTTGATGCGGAGTCACAGTCATCCCTGCAAGATGCCTTTCTCCGTCGTTTCTCTCGGATTTGAGCCCCTCTCCAAGACCTTTCTCTTTCTCTTCTCCTTCTTTGGTGGGTCCCTCTTTTCTGTCCTTGTTTGTGATATATGAATAAGATGACGAGATTTCAGCTGGAGCGCTATGACTGAATGAGGAAGCATTCTCTTTCTCTCTTTCTTCTCTTTCTTGTTTCTCTCTTCTTCTTTCTTGCCGTTCAAAAGAATCTTTCTTCATGAGCGATGATTCCTCTTGAAGAGCCACACCGGGAGGAGAAGAAGCAGAAGGTGACGAAGAGGTCGAAAGAAGCGTTGAAGGGCTTCGATACTTCAAGCTTGAAGGGAGAGCGCTATCAGAAGATGTCTGAGCCGGAGGTAGAGGAGATAAAGAAGAAGAAGAAGAGCCAAGGACACCTGAAGACGGCGGAGGTCTTCTAGCCGATACTGGACGGCCAAAAGAAGAAGAAGAAAGGATGGATGGATGAAGAGGAGAAGGAGTAGAAGAAGGAAAGAGTGACGAACGCATGCGAGTAGAATCTTTAGTATAACTTCTCTCTCCCTCTAAGCCTTTAGTAAGGAGAGGATGAGACCCTTGATAGGGAGAAGGAAGGGGAAGGGGAGGAGAGGGAGAAGGAAGAGGAGAGGGCTGATAAAGCTGAAAGGTATGTGGAGGGAGGAAAAGAACAGAAGATGAAGAAGAAGAAGGTAGGAGAGAAGTCGGCCCTTTGAAGAAAGTCTCGTCGCTTGCCAAAGACACAAGCCCCGAGTGGAGAGAGATGGCATCGTCATTATCCTCCTCATCTGAAAGAAAGAAGAAGAAAAGCAGGAGAAAAAGTGCCAAAGAAAGAGAAGATGGAGATGAAGAAGAGTGAAACAAGATCCAGAGAGACCAGGTAGATATCGCAGAGGAGATGGAAGAAAGAAGAAGAAAAAGAGAAAGAGGAAAGAGAGCTATTGCAGTCTATATCTTTACACAAGAAAGAAACGAAAAGAAGAAGAGAAGAAAAGGCCTGTCTCTTTCTCTGGTATAGGATAGGAGACTGCTTTAAAGAGAGAGAGAGACAGAGGAAGGCGAGGTCGGAGGAATGAAGGGAATTCTAGAAGAGGTTCGAGGCCAAGAAAGACCTTTCTGCTGTCTACCCGCCTATCCATTCCTGAGATATCTTCTATCAACTTACCTATCCACTTTATTAATCTATCTCTCTGTCTGTCTTTGACTAACTATCTACCATCAATCTATCTATCTGTCTTTGATCTATTTATCTCCCATTGATCTATCTTCCTCTCCTTGATCTAACTATCTACCTTCAATCTATTTACCTGTCTTTGATCTACCTGTCTGTCTTTGATCTATGTTCAATCTATCTTCAAGCGACCTACCTATCTTCAATCTATCTATCTATCCTTAGTCTATCTAGGTACGCACGCCTGAAGGAAAGGAGACAAACCGGGAAGTGCCATGCAATCCATCTCCCAAGAAGAGACAAGAGAAGTACCGAAAACGGTAAGGAAAGACAAGGGAGGTAAAAGAGAAGGAGAAGCAGAACGAGACGAAGAAAGAAAGTACGTTAATCTTCATCTTTCTTTCTCACTCTTTCTTTCCTTCTTTCAGTCATCTTTTCTATCTCACCTCCGGCTCCGTCGCCTCCTGTAGCACTGAGTAGAGTCCAGGAGACAACGAAGGTAATTGTGGCTTGGGGATCTTCACACCTCTCTAAAGGCAACGTGAATCTCTTCTGATAAGACGATAGAATCCCTAGAGGAGAACCTCCTTCTCTTTCTTCTCCTTCTCCCCCTTGTTCTCTCTCCATATGCACGAATTGAGACAAGTCGAGCTGGCACTCCCCTAGCACACAACTCCGACTTGATGTGGTCGCGAACCTCGTGGTGGAGACGGCAGAAGAAGAAAAAGACGAAGAAGAAAAAGATTGAGAAGAAGGAGGAGCTCCAGAAGCGAAGAAAGAAGAAGAAGAAGAGTGTTTTTTTTCTTCTTCTTCTTTTCTTCTTCTTTCAGATGAAGGAGGCTGTTTTGCCTCTTCGCCTCTAGCCGTAAATTTTGTCGACTCTTTGTTCGATGGTATTTGACTGGGCATTGTGAAAGATTTTCTCCTAAGAATTGATGTCTTCAAATTGGCACGATGAAAGGAAGAAGAAGAAGAAGGAAGAGACGATTGAAGAGAAGAAAGAGTCTTGATCTTAGAGAAGGATGGCGAGGTAGTGGGAGAGACAGCAGAAGGTTCTGCACTTTCTTTCTTCGTCTTCGATTCATCTTGGGCCAGAGGGGGAGAAGTGGTGCTATCAGGGACAGAGACAAGGGGAGGAGAAGAAGCCTGGCTATGGCGAGACGTAAAGGAACGAAAGGAGCGACGGCCTGTCTCTTGAACTTCTACCACCTAGAAAAAGAAACAAGAAAAGACAGATTAAAGACAGACAGAGTAAAGATATATAGATAGATATAGATAGATAGATTAAAGATAGATAGATTAAAGATAGATAGATATATAGATAGACTGAAGACAGAAGAACGGGGGAGAAGACGAGAAGAGATTTGATAGACGAGAAAGATACAAGAAGGAAAAGACAGAGGAGTTCAAGAAAGAAGTGAGAGATGAGAAAAAGAAAGAAAAGACGGGGAATAGGGAAATCGATAGAGAAAGGCCTGTCATGTGAATTCTTATAGATAGAATAGAGACATAGAGGCCTCTCTATATTTAGCTTACGTGATAGAAAGAAGAAGAAAAGAGGTGTGAAAGTAGCCTCGATAGTTCAGTAGCTACCTAAGGCGTTGTCTCTAAACAGAGGAGCGCTTGTATACCTATCTCTAAGGGGTCTGCCTATCTCTCTACCTATGTATCTCTTCTTCTTCTACACGTGTATCTCTACAGTTCTCTACCTACGCATGCACCCCAACAAAAAAAACACAAACACTGCTTGGCCTATAAAGTCTTTCTAGAGAAAGAGAAAGAAAGAGAGAGAGGGAGAGAGGGAGAGATAAATTTTCTCTCCCAATTCTCTTCTCTTCTTGAACTGAAAGCACTCTCTCTTCTGTCTATCTACACTGCCCTAAACTCCTTTCTTGTACATATATATACCTATTCATCCTATCGATCTATTTATATCGATATCTATATGTCTATCTTTCCTCTTCATGGCTTTTACCTGTAACTTCGATATCTTTGGTAGGTACATAGATGCACCCCCTCCTTTTCCTCCTCCTGTTGTTGCTGTGGGTTCCCCTTTCTCTTGTTCTTCTTCTTCTTCCCCCCCCCCCTTTCCCTCCCCGCCTCCCGAGGAAGGTCTTCTTCTTCTTCGTCGCTTGCCCTTCCTTTGCGACTGCTCCCGGGACCGTGAGAAACGTAGAAGAAGAAGAAATAGATTTCTTTAGACTCCCCCCCCCTGCTGTACTGACACCCCCGAGCTTACCCGCTGACGAAGAAGAGGCTTTAGAGCCAAAATTCTTCTCACCCTTCTCTCGAGTGTGTTTCCCCCCCTCCTCTTCCTCTTCTTCTTCNNTTCACTCCAAGAGTCGAATTTCTCCTAAAGGAGAACTTCCTCTGCTTACGCACCCCGAAGCTTTTCTGTGTGGATTCTTCTTTCTTCTCGTCTTCTTCGCGGGGATCTTTTCCTCCCTCTTGGGTCTTTGTCTTCGCTAAAGAAGAAGAAGAAGAGGAGGAGGAGGAAGATCCATTTTTATTCTTGAAGAGAGTGGCGATTAACACAAGCTCGTGTTCTCTAGAGAATTGCAGATCGTTCTCTCCTGGAGACACGACGAGAACTTCACGTCCGCGACATCTCTTGGGACCTGCAGACAAAAGAAGAAGAGAAAGAAGAGGGAGATTAGATACAGCGTGAAGTGTCTCCAGGATGAGGATGGTGACGATCTATATCGATCGTAGACATTGAGAAAGAAGAAGAGTCGTAAAGAAGAGCGGAGGAAGCAACCCTCAGTCGACCTGTCTTTCTCTGTAGAAAACAACAGAACGGATCGATCAAGATCTCTTCTTCTATCTAACGAGACATACATCTGTACGTATCTATATATGGATATAGGAAAGTAGCTATACGTATGCTGCATATGCAATGCTATATATATATATATATATCGTTAGTAGACGTATGGGGGATGTTACGCGTGAAGAATTATGGAGTGGAGAAGAAAACTTTTCATCTCCTTCGTCCTCGCATACCACTCTCAACCTACTACTAGCACTACTACGAGCACATCTACACCTCAACAATATATATATCTCTCTTCATATATATACATGTATATCTAGATAGACATATATACATCTTCGTATATATATATATATATATACTATCTATATCCCGATGTCGTGTGTAGATAAGCGGGTCTGTCTACAGGGTCACTCGTCTCTTCGTATATCTGTCTGCGAGTGAGTGTACATACACACTTCCATAAAAAGTGTCTAAAGCACATACACCCCTCCCCGCCTATATGTCTATCTATCTATCTATATATATATATATCTTTATATGTTTCTATGTATGCATATATGAAGGACGGACCTCGTAGCCATTCAACAGTGGCGAAGATTTTGTCTGGCTTGGAGTGGGAGTAATGGAGAGACTCGACAAGGAGAGAAAAACGATACTTCTCACTCTCCTGTCCAATATGCTTCAAACCTCTCAACATACGCGACATACTGCCCCTTAAGCCTATCTTCTCAAGAAAGAAAAAGAAGAAGATGGAGAAGAAGAGAAGAGAAAGAAGAGAGAGAAGAAGAGGAGAGAGATAGAGGAGTTGGTCAGAGAGGGGGTCTAGCGTTCTCTCGTTGGCTTCTTTGCATGCAGACAGAAGAGAATCGAAAACAAGCCTATACAACTCATTTCTTCCTTCTCTTCTTCTCCTTCTTTCTTTCTGTCGAAGAGATACTTATCAGTAGAGAGATGTAAGACTTTAGGAGGACGGAATAGACTTGAAGAAAACTCCGAGAGACGTGAAGGGGGAGAAAGAAAGAGAAATAGAAGACTGGTAGGCCCGTCGCCTCCTATGTCTCGAGGTGTCTCCGTAGAGGGATGATAAGAGACATGGCCTAGAGTCATCTAGAGACTGAGAGAGACTTATGTGGCACGCATCTATCTACCTTGCATTGCTTATGAAGGCATCCCTCCCTGCTTCCATCGCGATATAGATGGCGTGAGTTCTTATCTTGATCGATAAGAGATCTACATGGAGAGAAAGCAAGAGAAGAGAATGAGAAAGATGTTGAAAGAGACCAAGAGAAGGGAAGATGAAGAAGAAAGGGAGACAAGAGAAGAAGACGGCGAGCGACCTCAGGAGAGAGATTCCCACACATATATAAAGAGAAGCTCGTCAGTTGGATGAAAGGCCAGAGAGAGACT
>NW_027158872.1:9567-9797 GCF_002600585.1 Cystoisospora suis
AAAGACTTTACGTGCGGGCGGTGTATGTACCGAGAGATGTATGTATATACAACTGAATAGCACTACAGAAGAGAGAGAAGGAGTAGAAATAGAGCGAGAGAAGGAGTAGGAAGAGAGAGATTGTATTTAATACAAGAGGGGAAAAGCTGTCTACAGACGTCGGTAAGAAGGAAAGTCTTTAGGCTTCTGATACACACGTCATACACCATAGCGACAACTGTAGGAGAAGT
>NW_027158872.1:10138-10476 GCF_002600585.1 Cystoisospora suis
TACTAGTACTAGTACTACTCCTAGTAATACAACTAGTACTTCTATGACGATTCCTCCGGCTCGTCGGATGACTTGACGTGACTGTCTGATAGATACTCTCCCTTCTTTCCATGTGTCTTTCACTTCGAAAGAGTCATTTCCACTGATGAAAAAGGGAAAACAAGATGAGGAAATCCACCAAAGAAACACTTTAACCATTCACTAAGCAAAGCTTCATTCTTTCCTTTCCTTTTTGGGTAATTTCTTCCCCTCCTCTTCCTCCTCACTCCACCGACCCCCCCCGACTTCGATGAATGATTCCTCCTCGCGACAAAAGTCTTCTTTCTCCTCTTCTTCTT
>NW_027158872.1:10510-10792 GCF_002600585.1 Cystoisospora suis
GGGGGGGGGGGGTGGTAGAGGAGAGAAGCCCCTGTAGGAGGAGGAGACGCAGGATGCTCGATCTTCCGTGCATTGTTGGAGAATAGAATAAGAAGAGAGGAGATGAAGGGCTTTTTTCTGGGGGTTAGGCTCCTATTACTCCTATCTTTCTCTTTTCATCTATTGAACGTCTTCTGCTTCAAGGAGGCCAAAGATTTTGCTCCAGAGGCCGAAGTGAAAGAAGAACTGAGAGATAGAGAGGTAGATAAACAACACGTCAGTCTGATAGATAGATAGATAGAT
>NW_027158872.1:10967-16825 GCF_002600585.1 Cystoisospora suis
TCTTCTTCTTCTTCATCTCTTTGCTACCAACAGACAGACGTCTCTCTTTTCCGACTTAAGAAAAGCATAGGCTGGGGCATCCTCTTCTCTTTTACTCTCCGCGAGATCACAGTATGGAAATCCCTTGGCTAGTTGCCACAGTGGGAGGTAGTACAAGTAAAAGCTAATAGAAGAAGAAGAAGGAGACGTAGTAGCAGTAGTCGTGGCTGTTTATGTTGTACGTCTGGGGAGTGAAGACCCTAAAGGGAGAGAAATAGATAGATAGACAGATAGATGCTGTCCTCCTCCTACTCTTACTAGTATTGCTATTCTTCTTATGTGGTAGGGAACTACTAGCTAACTCATACTACTAATTCTACTACTACTACTGCTAGGTACGTTAAGGTTTATTTGCCCTGAGATAGGGAGGGGGCTTGAAGAAAAAGAGAGCTCGATCGATTTCTTCTTCATTTTCTTCGTCTTTGTTAAAACAATTGTTGACAAGAGAAGTCTCTCTCTCTTCCCTCCCCATTCATCCATTTTCCTCTTCTTCCTTCACCAAAAGGCAGTTTGACATGCCCCTCATCCACAAATATCTACTTTCCTGGAATGATGTGGAGACCCGTTATCCCTCTATACATATCTATATCTGCCTATCTATCTATATCAACGCAAGAAGAGAGATAAAAGAATACCGCAATGCGACGTCTATGAATGGGGAGATGTGAACAAAGGAAAGGACCCCCGGCGTAGAGAGTTTTGATGTGTACGAATCTCTTCATGGAGGGAGATCTTCATCTGTACGTACAGTGCTTGTCGTGTATACTACTAAGTCTCTTTACTCCGCCTTTGGCGTATTAGCGAGGAGCATTACCTCATTCATTCTCTCTTTCTCTCTGTGACTCCACAAATCATAGCCAAGGCCAAGCTGATCTGAGAGAGAAATCTATCCTTCTCTCTCTCCAGACCAACGGGGCTTCTCCTCTTCCCCTGACATCTCCAGCGGCAGCTCAGAAAAGAAAGAAAGAATAGTGTCTCTCCATGCACGTGGTTGACTTCTCTCACTTTTCTTTCTACCCGATCACGGGAGACATTCGAATGAGGATTGCAGGAGTCCAACGCCGATAAAAGAAAAGACAGGGGGCCCGCACGACTCTAGCTAGCTAGGGACCTAGCTAGCAGCTACCTAACTCACGAACTTACAAGGACGAATGATGAGAGGTCATCCTTCCGCTCCATGGTGTACATACACCTAGTTCCTCTTTTGTATGTTCTATAGAAAGAGAGAGGACAGCGTGCCTCTCTCTCTGTATCACATACGAAGAAGATATCATCTATCTTCTCCGGCCTCAATACGACGATTTCTCAGAAGAGATTCGCTTCTTTCTTTTATGCATTATTTTCTGTCTTTCATCGTAGCAGAATCTTCAAAGAAAAACCTTCTTTATCGGTATATAACGATGCAGACACTATATACTCCTGTCCAGTCAGTCATCTCGTACACACACAACTCTAGCTTTCTCTCTCTCTTCTTTCGCTAAAGAAAAGACGAACACGCCAGCCACCCTCTCCATCCACACAGTCTTTACAGAGCAGCATCTCGTACATACCTAGCTAGCCACATCCATACATACAGACACATGCATTTTACACGTTTCTCTCTCTCTCTATATATACAAGGGCATAACAAGTGAGAGAGAGAGAAGAGAGAAGGACGTGACTGATACATAAATAGATAGACATATACACATACAGAGAGAGCTATAGTATCACGGTCATGTGAAGAAGAAGGTATGAAGTCGACAAAGAAAGAAAGAAAGATCTATCGATTTATGTGTTCTCTACTTATTTATTTATCTATCTAGATCACGTCATTCAGGGAAGAGATATGAACATACTGACGTCTTCCGGAGTCAGAAGGACCCATGGGGAAGCACCTTCTTCTTCTTCTTTACTCACAAGGAAGAAAGAAAGGAGTATATTATGAGTCAACACATTCGTAGCGTTTAAATATCCTCTCCTGGATAATTGATGACTCTTCATGAAGCTCCTCTTCCTCTTCTTCATCTTTTTGGATGGCAGGCGTGTCTCTTCACTTTCTCTCGATTGAGAAAGGAGGCTTTTGAAAGACACACAATACCTACCCAGTCCAAAAAGAGAGAAAAGAGAGAGAAAGATGCAAAAGAAGAAGAAGAGACCTACTTCTCAAGTATTTGTTTAACGCAGGAGTGATACACCCCCTCTATTAGAAGAGAGAGGTACAGGAAGAGACATACACATACACATACACTTCTTCCTCTTCTTGAGAATCTGAAAATGAGAGTCACAAAGCTTCATGTCTCTTTCTTTCCTCGTACATAAATCTTTCTTTCTTTCTTTCTTTCTTTCTTTCTTCGTGTCTGTTTCTTTCTCTTTCGAGCGAGACTTTCTTTCTCTTTTTCTCCCTTAATCTAGGAGAAAGTAATGATCTGACGACGCATCTCTCTTTCGGCTTCTCTTCTCCTTCTTTCTCTTCTCTTTTGGATCTTGATAAGAAGAGTAAAGGAGGAGGTTTGGGTATGGAGGAGGGTTGAGACAGATCAGATAAGAGAGAGAGAAATGCTTCTTCTTCTTCTTTCTCAGACATTTTCACTTAACATAAACTGGACAGGCACCCCACTACTCAAACTACACAAAAGAACAAAACACACACGGAAAAAAGAAACGGATGAAAAAGAAAGAAAGAGACAAAAAAGCAAAAGAAAGAAAGAAAGGAAGAGACATGCACTCGCGCGGAAGAATACATAGACATATATAGCCACATAGTAGGCAGATAGATAGACTAGAAATACATATATCAAAGATAGAGATTGAAGAAAGATACATAGATGAACTTGACGAAGACATATATCTAGTAAAAGATTTAGTAGTAGTAGATGTTCTTTCTGAGAGAAAGACGTGTAGGAGGGCTTCTTCTTTCTTTTTATGCCTATGCGCATGCGTAGCAACTAACCTAGGCTCACTTGCTTCCCTCATGATACACTTTGCGACGTTATCATAGATATGTGGTGGATACGTCACGACAAGAGAAAAGAAGAGCTAAGAAGGATGAAAAGAAAGATAAGGAAATCCTCAACTAAAACAGATGGAAGACGATAAACCACACAAAGAAAAAAAAAAGTCGAACAGCGCGCATAGAGATAGATAGATAGATAGATAGATAGATAGATTAAAGATAGATAGATAGATAGATAGATATAGATAGATAGATATAGATAGATAGATAGATAAAGAGATATATTTATATACACATATCTAACTGTCTATGTATATAGAAGAGTATGCGAGTATCGTCAATCTTTCATATCATCACCCCAGGAAGGAAGAATGTTTTCAAAAGACACAAAATAAGTTTTGAAGTGTATATACACCTAATCTATACACATATCATACGTATAGACACATATATACATACACTTATACACTGATCTATTTGCAATACAAAAGGTTCATCTATCTATCTATCTATCTATCTATCGTAAATCTATATGTACTCCGTCATTGCCATTCTATATACAAGTATACACCTATCTCTCTACGTGTATAGATATATATGCAGATGTGTATGTCTGTATATACATACGTATGTACACGCGTGTGTATTGGTATATCGCATATACTTGTATATACGTCTCTCTCTCTTTCTATACATACATGAGTGTGCGTATTTTCGTATATAGCGATACATGAAGCATATATATACACATATATCTCTCTACATATCCATATGTCTGTATATACATGTTTCTTTTATTTTTCTTTCTGTTTAGCTTTACCATCGTATATAGTGGTAGATGAAGTCCGCCATGACAATGAGCTGCACGGCTTGCATGCCTATTACCCAGTGACCCACGTACGACCGAAGCTAACGAAGAGACAAACCCACAAAGAAAAGAAAGAAAAGATGAGAGAGCCATCGTTCTTTCTTTCTTCGCTATCAGACCTCTAATACGAAGAAATAGAAATCTACCTATGGCCCTATATATAATAGATAGTTATATATATATATATATAAATATGTCTAGATAGATCAATCTGTAGGTGTCTATCTCGATGAGGCCTTGTAATGAACGTAGGGTGAAGCAGTCCGTGCCGTAACAGAAGAATACACAAATGAAAGAGACAGAAAGAAAGAAAGACAGAAAGATGGGACAACTTCTCTCTGAGAAGGAAAGAGAAAGAAAACAAAAATCATTCAAACTTAATGCTATGAAAACGATTCTGAGAGAAGATGTACATACACCCCATATGACCTCCTCCATAATATGTTCTTTGATATACACCTACACATACGGATACATGCATGCTCGTATACAGATCTATCTATCTTTATCTATCTATCTATCTTGAATCTATCTATCACTAGCCAGCTATCTAGAGTCTATATATTTTACGTGCATGCGTGTTTTCTAGTGTATATACACTAATACATATGCGATATCTATCTATGCATGCAAGAATTGAGAAGCGTACACTGCTAGGATGAAAAGAAACTGAAGACAGAAAGAATCGAGGGAGAGCAAGAAGAAGAACTCCAACAAGAAGGAGAAGAAGAGAGGTTAAGGAGATCGTTAGTGTGTGCGTATGGAGATAGGCATGTGTGTCTTTCTCTTTCTCTCTCTTTGTCTTTCTGTGCTTTTCCTCCTTGCTTCTTACCGTGTTCTGCGGTCCGTTGAGTTCGGAGTACGAAGACACCCAAAAGATGAATGAAAAGACCTACAGGAGAACACAGATGCAAGGCAAAACAAAGCAAAGAAAAGAAGATAGAAAGATAGATGAATGAGAGACGTCGATCGAATGATGGAAATAGAAGAGAAAAGATCGAGAGATAGAAAATACCCACATCACGACCACTATTCTCATCCTTTTTTCTCCTCGTTTTCTTTCCCCACAGAATTCTTCTTAAGAGCCTTTTTCTTCTTATGTTGATGAGGGCGGCTACTTCTAGCATTTCTTGTTCTCTCACATGGCATGAGATAAATAGCTAGCCACACAATCGACTTTCTCTACGTCGATGCACCTACTAGCCATCTAGATACAGAGTATATAGATGGCTACATATGTAGAGAGAGAAATGTCTAGCTAGAGGCAATCCGTATAGCTAGACGAAAGGTATATACATATATATATTGCACATAGATAGATATCTATCGATCTATCTTTGATCTACCTCTCTACATATACGATATATATTTATACAGGTTAAAGAAAAAATAGATTACATACACCTAAGAAAAGAAATACAAACGTTGATGAAAGAGATGACGAAGAAGAAGTAACGAGGAAGATAAAGGAATCTGAAGAAAAATCTATTAGATGATCCTATGCACATGCATGTGTATGGGTTTGTACCTACGTCCCTACACATAGCACATGATGGACAAAATGAGGAAGAACACCGACACGATTAAGACAATG
Organism: Cystoisospora suis; assembly: GCF_002600585.1. Taxonomy (NCBI): domain Eukaryota; phylum Apicomplexa; class Conoidasida; order Eucoccidiorida; family Sarcocystidae; genus Cystoisospora; species Cystoisospora suis. Next base: position 16,404 of record NW_027158872.1, read on the forward strand.
GACCCTACTAGTAGCTAGCTATCTAGCTAGCTAGCTGGTAGCTAGCTCTGCTATCTTACTTGTGAGAGAGCTTGAGCGGCTAAGAAATGAGAAGTGAACGGCTCGACTTTACCCTAGAGAAGAGAAGGAAAGAAGAAAAGAAGAAAGGACAAGAAGAGTTGCCGTCAAACCAACTGAATGAAATATGAGAAACGCGACGAAGAAGAAGAAGAAAAGAAGAAGAAGAGAACAACAGGAGGAGAAGGCTGTTTCAAAGGAGAAGAGGAAGAGAGAAGAAGCAGTCTTTTTCACCAAAAAGGCCAAGAAGAAAGAGGCGAAAAGTTCACACATTCCCCTATACATGTATCTATATACATACATATCTATACAGTAGATGTGTCTATATACATACATATCTATAGAGATAGATGTATCTATATACA
>NW_027158872.1:16891-17034 GCF_002600585.1 Cystoisospora suis
ATGTATGCATGTGTATACAGATGACTATAGATGTGTGTATTTATTTTCTTACCTCTTTCTGGAACATGAAGAGTTGCGGTAGTACGGCAACTGCCTCCAAATATAAGGCGAATGTCCATGCAAACTAAAAAGAAAAGAAATAA
>NW_027158872.1:17153-17377 GCF_002600585.1 Cystoisospora suis
TATATATATATACATATATGGAGATAGGTCGTTGTACATGATTAACATCTGTGTGCCTTGTGGTATTTAGCGTGTATGCACGTCTAGATGTGTATAGATATGCATGCATGCACGTAGAGAGAAGACTGCTCTCTACAGCAGTCCTTACAGGTCCAGCAGAGTAGGAGTCTGCAGATCTATATATACTACATAGATATATAAACAGACAGACAGAGATAGATAGA
>NW_027158873.1:0-290 GCF_002600585.1 Cystoisospora suis
TTGCCGGCGGGTTCTCACTTCTTTCGAGACCGCCTGCGTCCCTTATATGTTTATCCCCCCGACCAGATTCGATGCTTCTGCTTCGTGTTCTCACATGACCATCCGGTAAGTTAGCTCCCGATGGCTCCGGAAAACTTCCCAAGCTTCTACCTGACTTATTCTCTCCTAGATTCTTCTTGTGGTTGGTTCCTAGACCCCCTTTGATTCCTCGACCTATAATTTCATCTCCCCCTTCTTTACCAAATTCGTGTTGATCTCTTTCACTGTGTTGTTCTTTCAGCGACAAGTCT
>NW_027158874.1:0-134 GCF_002600585.1 Cystoisospora suis
CTTTTCTCTTCTTCTTCTTCTAAACTCCAGCATTCAAACGCATTCAAAGAAAACAACCTAAAAGATGGGGGGGATCTCCTCCTCTTGCTATCCCTTATCATCCTCGCAGTCTGGAAGCCGCGAAAATCCCTTTG
>NW_027158874.1:516-857 GCF_002600585.1 Cystoisospora suis
CTATCTACGTAGAGGTTAGTGTGTGTCTGCACGCCAGGGCCACCCCTGGTGGTCGTATAAGAAGAGAGAGAAAGTAGATGTCAGAAAAAGATGGAGGAGAAGGAGGCAGGAGAAGCAGCAAGCAACTCACGAGTCAGTCAGTTAGCTAGTTAATTGGTTCAAAGACTGCCTTTTCCCTCCTCTTCCTGTTCTTTCTTTTTCTACATCGACTCCCCCTACGCAGCCCACAGATCGATCGATCAATCAGTTAAGCCACATCTTCTTGTCGAGCTTCCGGCGGCGCAGCGCCACTCTCCTCTCCTTTCCTCTAGTCTTCTTCTTCCTCTTTTTCTGCTGTGAGG
>NW_027158874.1:1462-1632 GCF_002600585.1 Cystoisospora suis
GTTTGGAATATGACTTCTTTAAGGTGTGTTTGTTTTGTGGACTACGTCTTTCTTCGTCTCCAAGTCCTTGTGATTAGGAAGGAGGTGCTGGATGGGCTTTCTTGGGGAGTTGAAAGAGACTTTTTCCTTTCTTTGCATGCAGCTATGACAGGTATGCAGTCTCTTGGTGT
>NW_027158875.1:0-511 GCF_002600585.1 Cystoisospora suis
TCCGCGAGCAGCGATGCTCGGCTGCCACCGGATCCGTCTGTACAGTGACCTGGGGGCAAGATGTGAGACGCCGCCTTCAGTTTCTTTTGTGAATGCGTCGGTACCGCACCACGTACCTTCAGTGCCCATGCGAACGGCACATCTTCACAGTGGATGTGCAGGAGGGCTTCTGAAGACGCATGCCAGCCAGCCATTTGTTTGTTAAACGCGATCACAGAGGTTCTTCCCGATGACGAAATGCCGTTTTGTCGAGTGTTCCAGGGGGAGCTGTCTCTGCGCGTGTGTTTCCTCACCGGGGGCTGCGTGCGTGACGCGGGCGGGAACATTGCTGCAGTGTGGCTGGCTTCATTTGCGCCCCACGCTGTGTTGTATGTGCAAGCTCCGGGATCGGGAAGCGCACTTTGTGTGGGGAGGCGCTTTGCGAGTTGCTATTCTGAGAGAAGCTGTGCGAAAAATGATACGCACTCTTGTTGCCTTTGAGCGTGCTATCAGGCTGAGGCACCGCGGTCCG
>NW_027158876.1:0-232 GCF_002600585.1 Cystoisospora suis
TCTCCTGTGTTCTGGTCGGTTTCTCTTCCTCATAGCCTTCTTGTTCTCTCGGCATGTTCTCTTGGGTCATCGAAATGAAGAAGATTATGAAGAAGATAGACCTCTGTAACTCTGTGTGGAGTCGTCTGTATCTGACGACGTCTGGAGTTAGCTGTATTCAGCCAAGAAAATAATGTGTCTATACCTTCGGGCACCGCTCTCGCAGTCTATCTGTGTCCTTATCTATTAATAT
>NW_027158877.1:0-266 GCF_002600585.1 Cystoisospora suis
CACGCGGCAACCCAACAATCAAGGGACGGGCTCAACAGAAGCATACCAGAAGAGGAGCAGCCCCGGACAAGGGAAATCCAGCTCACCAGAAGCTTGAGCACCCCCAGCAGATCACCACCGCATCGCCTACGCCGCCCAGAGAGAGAGGAAAGGAGTACGGCGCGAGCAAACCAAGGAGTTTGACGCCTCCTAGGGGAGGCTAAAAGTTGAAAGAGGATGCCAGGAACCTATTGGGAGCTCCCCAGGGTCCTGAAAATGTGTTTCGT
>NW_027158878.1:0-320 GCF_002600585.1 Cystoisospora suis
GAGGAGGCGGACCGCTCACCTCCTCACGATCGTCACGGCGCGACCGCATCGCGACGCCGAAACAGGCAAGCCGGAAAGCGGGAAGGGGACAGCGGTGGAGAACGGGAAACAGCGCAGTAAGCGCGAAACTGCATTACAAACTATTCGGGAAACAAAAAAGGGGGAAAGCTGAAACATTACTAAGGAAACGGGCGAGCGGAAAGCTTACCGTCGGCGCCGGAGCAGGGTGGCGGCAAGCCAACCCGACGAGCAAAGCGGCGAGGGACGAGCCGCGCGAGCGGTTGCGCGAAGTTACTCAGCAAGGAGAGGCTGCACACAAC
>NW_027158879.1:0-259 GCF_002600585.1 Cystoisospora suis
CGGGCTTGCCGGGCCTCCTCTCAGATCTACGCCTTCCGGTTGGCTTCAAACTAGGCCGGCGGCTATTATTCGGGCCGCGCTAGCTCTGAGGGGACCACTAGGGTTCCCGGTCGGCCGTGCAGGTTGCTCTGAGCATCGATCCCGGGCGTTCCGTGGGCTCTTTCGCCCAGCTTTCGGACCAATGAGCGATTAAATCGCATTAGGCACCCCCAGGTGCCGTAATGTACAAGTCTCCACACAAGGAAAGTTCTCTATTGCA
>NW_027158880.1:0-1458 GCF_002600585.1 Cystoisospora suis
AGATAGATAGATAGATCAGAGAAGAGAAGAGATTCTCTGTGTACGTCTATCTTCTTCACTTGAAGAACTCGCTTTTCATATTAGTATTACTACTATTATCTTCTTTTTCTTCCTCTTGTGGCAGTGATAGGAGTAAGTATGATGATAGGAGGATACGCACATGATTTACAGTCGAAGAGAGTATAGTCAAGATCTAGAACGAGAAGTTTCTTTCCTTGTCTCGGTGGATGAAGAAGCTTGACTTTAGTTCTTTCAATAGCTTTAGAAAGCCGTGATAAATGAAGAGGCGTCCGAATCCATTCTTCTTCTTCATCCAAACTCCCACCCTTGCGGTGTATGTACACCTCATTGAGATCGTTGATCACCTGAAGGAAAGAAGAGGCACCAACAACCTGAGATTCAAAGGCTTTGCTTTCAACTCTTTCTTCTCTCATAGAAAAAGCTTTCGTAAAGGCATCAACTAAAGAAGACCTCTCATCTGTTCCTTTCTTTCAAAGAGAAGAAAACGTCTTGCTGCTGCAGAAAACGACGAGAGGTTCGAACGAGGAGGTGTGAACTCATTTTGCACATAGATACACGCATACAGAACAGACAGATGAGGGAGGTACGTCTGCATCGAAGATAGATAGATAGATAGATTAAAGATAGATAGATAGACGTAGATCGCCAACATGTGGTTAAATGGTCCGGTAGGAATTGCCAGCTATATGTGAGAAGAAGGAAGCGTATGTATGGAGTATGGTAAGATGGAGAGACTGAGGGCGCATGAAGTCGAGGTGAGTATAGATACATGATCTGCGTGTATGAGAAAATAGAAACGTTTGCGGAAGAAGTGAGACGCACGATGGATCATTAAAACAGAAGTATTGTTCTCTCGTATTATAGTGATTTATGAGACTGATAGGCAGGCGACACTGAGATACTGAGAGAGAAGGAAACGAGTCATGATGTACAGCAGAAGAAGAAGAAGACGAAGAAGAGAAAAGCGTAGTGAGAAGAAGATAGAGATGGCGAGGATGCTGAAGAAGAAGAAGAATAAGAAGTCTTACAAGATCTTGCTGAGCGAGAGAGGCTTCATAAGCCTTGGCGGCTTCAAGGAGTTGCTTGTCTGTACTTCCTATTAAGAGAAGATGATTTGCCTTCTTGAAAACAAGAGACCTCAGTAAGTCCGTATCTCGAGCTGTCTTGCCCTCTCCATTCGTAAAGCCTAAAAGTTTCTTAAGAAAGAAAGAAAGAGTGAGAGAGAAAGAAAGAAAGAAAGAGAAAGAGAGAGAAAGAAGAAAGAAAATTAGATATGGAGAAGAGAGGAAGAAACACGTCACTACAGCTTCCTCACAAAACACACAGTACATACACAAACTATACATAGACATGCATACATACATACACATACATACATACATACATATACATACATATACATACATATACATACCTATACATACGTACACATACATA
>NW_027158880.1:1948-2073 GCF_002600585.1 Cystoisospora suis
ACATACATATTCACACATATACAGACGGCTTTCAATACATACGTCCATGGTGTGCTGTAAGAGATGTTAAAAAGCGAAGCAACAAGAAGGTGAGTAAGAAAAAGACAGTGAAGGTGCAGAGCCAC
>NW_027158881.1:0-287 GCF_002600585.1 Cystoisospora suis
AATCCGGCCGCCTCCAGACGGAGTCAGCAAACGTTATTACAAGCAGCCGGAGGCGATAGAACGGCAGGGACCCGCAGGCGGAAGCTCGGGTCCTGAAAACCAGAATACGTAACCACCATCACGCGGCGGTGCAGGACCACCAGACACCCTGTACAGCGAGTTATGGACTTCAGGATCTCCGCATACGCGGAACAAACCAGGAGAGCCCTACAGGAGGTGCATAGGGGCTCGGCAAATGCCCGGAGAGGGCAGGAGCCGACCACGTAAAGCAGCAGGGCGCGCCAGGC
>NW_027158882.1:0-5239 GCF_002600585.1 Cystoisospora suis
TCTCTTTCTTTCTCTTTTTTCTTTCCTTTTCCCCTTCTTTTCGTTCTTCTTGTCTTCACCTTAAGAAGAGTCAGAGTCCCTCCCTCACTTACCAAGCAACTGTTGAAGCGTTCTTAAGCTCCTCAATCTTCTCTTCATGACGTCTCCGCACGTGGCCATTCCTCCTCCTCCTTGCTTTAGCACTTGATCTAACACCACTGGACCTACACCTGGCAGCTTCTTAAGCGGGAGATCCTTCATAAACTCCTGCACCGAACTCTCGTCCAAACTCACTACACACACTCCCTCAGCTTCGAGACAGGGACAAGCGGATCTCGCATGAGAGGGCAGAGAGAAGGAAGAAGAACAAGATACAGAAGAAGAAGAAAAAGGAGAGGAAGAAGGAGAAGAAGAGAAAGAAGAAGAGGAAGGCGTAGAAGTTAGTTGTGAATGATGTGTGGAGGTGTTGTGTTCACCAGGAGGAGGAGTATGATTAGGTTTGGCCCTTAGGCCTGCGAGCTTAGCTGTGAGAAGATTCGGGCCTGCACCAACAGATACCCAGCAGCCTGTTGTCTTGAAGATCATCTCTCTAATATAGATACAAATCTTTAGAATTGAATCTTGTGCCTCTTTGAGCAGAGTGTTTTCTTCATCTTCTTCCTCTCTTTCTACGATCCTAACATCTTCTTCTTTTTCTTCGTCTCGAGAAACCATCCCTTTCCTATTCAACTTCCCCTTCTTCATCGATTCTTCCTTTCTCTCTTCTTCTTCTCCCGGGGAACCCGCTTGTCTTGAGTTTTCATGGAGTTCTTGCCTCTCAGCATCTCCACTCTTCTGCCCTTCAATGGCTTCCTTTATACACATCTTCTCTTCTCTAGAGCAAGAAGAAATCCCGGGTATACCTGCAGGAGAAGAAGATGAAGAAGAAGAAGGTATAGAAGAGACTGAAGAAAGATCTTGACGTGAAGGATGACGAAAGTAGAGAAGAACTTGGAGATATGCCTGGAGAGAAGGAAGAAAGAAAGAAAGTAGAGAGACCGAGGTCATCATACTCTCTCAAATAGAAACATGTGTGAAGACACGAGAGGTGGCAAAAGGAGATGAACTCGAGTATCCCATCTTGAAGATAGAACAAGGAGGATAAGGAGAAGCAAAGAGGATCTTAAAGATGGAAAGAGAAGGTAAAACAAGAACAAGAGAAAGAAAGTTCTCCAGGCTTATCTTTCATAAAGAACTCAAGACACCTGTAGATGAGATGCTTCCCTCTATCTACGGGAGTGATAAGGAATACTATCTGTCTCTTCTTGTCTCCTCTTCTCTCTTTGATCTCTCCTCCCCATCATCAACCCATCGCTCAGTCAGCTGGCCTGTCTCTCTCTGTCTCTTTTCTGCCAAAGACAACCCCTGTATATCTCTAACACTGTCTATAGACGAAGCTTTGAAACAAACGATGTGACAGAGAAAAAGAGAAAAGAGGAAGAGAGTAAGAAAGATCGGAGAACAAGAAGAGAAAACTAGCATGAGGAAACTTTCTTTCCTCTCCTTATCCCCCTCCTCTTGGTCTTTGTCTCCTTCCACCTCGATCGTCTTTCCTGAGGCTTATGCATTCCTTAGAATCGCTTCCCTCACACTAGGAGAAGAGAACATAACAGAAAGCAGTCTCCTCTTCGTCTCTCTCATAAGAGAATGTAAACTGTTCAAAGCGCGGCTCGGATGGTGAAGACAAAGGTACACACAGCAACTGCTTGGTCTTCTCTAGTATATCATCTATACATGTATATTTTCATCTGTACATATGCATACCTCCGTATCTTCTCCAGGGTATCCTACATGTATATATACATCTTCTCTCCCCTTGTGCTAAGCTAATTATGACCACCGTCGTGAAAGACAAGATGAACAGAAGATGTCTTTGAGAAACGAAAAAGAAAAAGAAGGACACACAAAACTAAACAGGGCAACGTACCTCATCGCAAGAGACAGGAAGAATCCGACGGGAGACAGTGAGAATGCACTTGAAGAGACCTCGGGTGGCTTCTTCAATTCCTTCGAAGTCGTAAGGGAGGGCTATCAAATCAGGACATAAGGCTTTTGCCTCACCAAGCCACTGTCCTTTGTAGACACCCCGTGCACGTGCGATGTAGTTACAGCTAGCTACTTCGCTAGTTGAACCCCCCATTCGTCCTCTCGATCCACGACTATGAGACACTGCTACCTAACAGAGCAAAACATAGAGGGGAAAGAGGAAAGGAGAAAAGGAAACAACGAAAAGAGAGGAAACTTGGAAAAAGGAGAAAATCCACCATCGGAAACGCTTCCAAACAAGAAGGACAGAGGAGACGGCAGACGAGAAGATAGTAGGAATAGCTGTCTACCTGTCCAACCAGAAGAGAAGTGATATGATTATGGAGAGAGAGCGAGAGAGAAAGATGGATAGGAGAAAAGAGAGAGAGAATCACAATAACATATAGACATGCAGATCAACAACATCTTCACATAGATCCCTATAGAAGTATACGTATATGAATAGATACATGTATGATAGATGAAGAGACTCTGTCTATGAGCGATAGAGAACACCAACCCAAACAGCGCCACCATTGCCATTCATCCACCCCGGTAACAAGAATAGAGGAGACAGTAGATATAGACATAGTAGACATAGACACCCTCTCTCAGACGTAACTCTACTAGCAACCTGTCTCGTTTCTCAGCGTCTTCAGCGTCTTGCTTGCATCTGTAGTGAAATCCTTTTTCATCACTACAGATCCAAGCAAAGCCTAAACTGGACCTGAGTAGAAAGTTCCTATTCCTCTTCTTCTCTCTCTTCGTCTTACCGGGGAATCTTTAAGATGAGGGTGTTTCTTGAGAGCTACAGCAACAAAGAAGGCATCGAAATCGACATGTATGATCCATCTCATGGCAGAATTGAAAAGATAGCGGCTTAGTTTATTCCTCTCTTTCTCCCAAGAAAGCACCGTCTGCGGACAATCGTCATCCTTCCTCTTTTCTTTCCCAAGATAGTGATGACGTTTATCCCGTGGCATTTTGTGAAAAGCTCTCGTGTGCACGTCATCTCGAACAAGAAGACGCTCGAGAGCTCCCCCCCGAGAAGAGGAAATAATCGCCTTTCCTGCCTTATGAAATCCTGGGTCTGTTGCCGCTGCTTCAGCCGACACTGCGACATCAAGAGTTGTAGGTGGGGTGCACGAGAGAGGAAGAAGAAAGGAAAGCAGAGAACCTCTGAGAGAAGAGACATCTTCAAGATGAAAGTGCTGAGACCTCAAGGGCCATGATACAGAAGGAGAGGGAGAGAAAGAAGAAGAAGACGACAGAGAAGGGACAGGAAGAGCAGAAGAAGGGCTGAGAGGTGGTTGCGCTTTGATTTCACCTGTTGTGATGGGAGTAGTTAGATGAAATTTTCTTTCCTTTTCATGTCTAAGAATCGATGCTAAGATGTCCATACACCTGACCTTCCATCGTCCTATGAAATGAAGACGTGAGTTTTCAAAGAAAGTGGCAACAAACGAGGGATCCTGAGCGTTCACAATACGTCCCCCTCTCTCTTCAGACTTCTTCGTGAAGCCTCTTCCTTCTGCGATCAAGCTTGTCTTGCTCGTTCTATTCATGCAACTGAGAGATTGGGGAGAAAAATCAGATGAAGAGAAAGTTGAAGTTATACCCCGGGGAGACGAAGAAGAAGAAGTCGAGTAGACAGAAGAAGTGCTACTTAAACAATGAGAAGGAAAGACTGGCAAAGATGAAGAGGATAGGGAAGATGTAGAGGATGGTAGAGCCAGAGTGGGTGTTTCCTCCCTCGAGAAAACATTAGAGACGAGAGAAGAAGAAGAAGAAGAGTGACCGGGGATAGATGGGCCATCTGCATGTGATGTTAAGTCCGCTGAAGGAAGAAGTGAAGAGGAGGACAAGGGAGAAGAAGATTGAAGCGAAGGAAGGAGCCGTGAAGAAGAGAAAGATGAAGAAGAGAATAACTCCCCCTGGTTCTTTGTATGAATCCCATGAGAAGTGTTTGACTTTTCTATAGTGATATAAGACGCACCTCTCTCCCTTCCATCTACATCGTCATTCTTCTTCTCTATTCGTCTCTTCTTGATTTGCTGTTCTTCCTCCTCTTCTTGCTCGACTTCCTTTACAAGAGATAGTCTATTTGTATCAATAAAGTCTCTCTCTTCCTCAATACCGTCTCCACCCACTCTGTCCCGGCAGTCCTCCTTACCAGTGAGAGGATCTTCTTTGGCACAAGAAGAATAAGATGAAAGTAGAGTTCCACATGGAGAACCAACATCATCTCCCTTTCTTTCTTCTCCTATAGAATGATCTTTCACCTCTCCCGTCTGTCGCCCATCTCCTTTCTTAGCCTTCTCAGTGTGGATCTTCTCCTCTAGAGGTCTTCTTGAAAAGATACGAGATATCTGCACATCTGGAACAGACACTTCCCGAGATGAAAGAAGACGACTCTCACTATCCGTCACATCACTCTCATCATCTTCTTCTCCCTCTAACTTTCTAAAACCTTTACGTTCTTCTCTTCTTCTCTCGAATGAACTTTTCTCTTTATCGTCGGTTACTTGGCTATCTTCTTGTTGAGCTAGATCTTCGAAGTCGTCAATTTCTCCTAGATCTTCTTGAGAGATAGCGAAGGAACCACGGACATCCTCTTTATCGTTCTTCTCTTTATTCGAAAGAGCATGAACTTCCTTCTCTTCTCTCCCTACACCGTGATTAGGGAGAGATCGATTTCTCCCCCCTTCCAGAGAAAGACAGTCATGAGATGTTTCCTGGCGTGATCCATTCAAGACTTCCTCTTTCCTATCAGATTTCTCTCCTGGAGACGAAGAGGAGAAAGAAGAAGGCAGAGGTTTCTTCTCTTTTCGTGCATAGAATGAATCTATAGAAGATGAGGCAAACCGACTGCGAACCTGAAGAACTTCAGGAAGATAATCTCCAACAGGAACAAGCTTTCCGCTGTCTATACACTGGAAAATCCAATTTACTGTTACTACTGCAAACTTTCGTCGTTCTCCTCCTCGATCTCTGAGAAGAGCAAAGAGACCAAAAAAGAAAAAGAACTTGAGACATCTGAAGTTTCGATCAAAGACATCTGTCTAGTTATCTTGATCTACTTTCTACAGAGTGGATATATATAACACATATAAATAGAGATAGATAGATAGATTAAAGATAGATAGATAGATAGATTATAGATAGATAGATAGATTATAGATTATAGATAGATAGA
>NW_027158882.1:5533-5805 GCF_002600585.1 Cystoisospora suis
CATGTATATAGAGGCCCGAGGGACCGGAGACAGACAGAATTAGAGAAAATTGTATAGAAAAAGAAGGAGAGGAAGAAGCCTCCCACAGGCAGAGAAAAAAGAGAAGCAAGCAAACTTTTCGCGTGCTCGACTCTGCTACCAGGAATCCAAAGATATCTAAATTTACACAAGCACTGCTATCACACAGTGCGAGCTCCGAGATGGACGAAAGACACAAGTGACACGCGGCGCAGGTGAGACGCTACAACAGTAAGGATTCCTTCACCAGAAAG
>NW_027158882.1:5867-6162 GCF_002600585.1 Cystoisospora suis
CCGAAGAAGAGAAGAAGTTTCTTGAAACAGACGTCATCAATTCCAAGAGTATCTCCATCAATATAGAAAACACAATTCTTGAAGAGCGATCGGTTGCTGTTGTTGTTGTTCTTTGAAGAAGTGTTGCAAGCTTGATTTGCTCCTTTATCCGTCCCCCCATGGTTATGGATATGACCCGCATGAACAGAGAGTAAAATATCACGCACTCTCTGGGCCACTGCAGTTCGCCCATACCCTCCTTCATCTCTTACGCGCGTGTGACTGTTACTTAGAGAAGAAGACGAGGAGGAGGAAG
>NW_027158882.1:6215-12368 GCF_002600585.1 Cystoisospora suis
AAGACGAAGAAGAAGAAGAACACAAAGTTGTATCAAGGCTAGACTTTGTCGGCGATCGAAGAGAATGAGTAGTCTCTGTTATCCTACTACTAGGGATGTCTGTTTCTTGAGGGAAACGTTGGAAAGGGTGATGAGCGATACCAGGTGCACAACCTCTCTCCTTTTCTCCCTGTCCTCCCTGACGACAGAGACCCGACGAGAGCTGCTCTTGGTGGTCACGGCGATGATTCTGAAGAGAGGCATGGAATTGTCTGTGTGTCTTTTTATCTTTATCCCGGAAGTATTCCCCGTAAGAAGACCATTTCCCTCCTCCAAAGAAACCCCAGCCTCTCCCCATGATGGCAAAAAGAAGTCGAGAAAATCCTATGAGTCACACGGCCTGAGGGGTTGGTAACAGCCACACGAAGCTTCTCCTCCTTCTGTGCGGGTATAAGAACACCAAATGCTTCCCTCAAAAAGAAAGACTTTAATCTCCTTATTTCCTGCCACAAAAAACCTAGGTAAACACGGCCTTTCCCAGGGAAACAGGCCAGAACAGCCGAGATTGCCCCCATTGCCCGCCTCCATCGGCGAAGTGGGGAGCCGCGCAAACAAACGCATACCAGTAACACAAAATCAAGACAAGAGGATAAGTTACAATGCTACCTCCCGTCAATTTCCGCGGCCAGCGCTGGTCCAAAAGCGACGCCGAGACACCAACATAAAACGGGCGGACCAGCACCGGACAGAAGGACCCTAAGAAAAAGCGGCACACCCCGAGTGACGGGAAAGGACTGCGAAGAAGAAGCAAGGTACAACGCTATCACAGGAAAAGCCGCACCAGAACGACGGGAGACCCTGAAAAACATGCAAAGAAGATGAACCCGCGTACAACCCTAAAGAACAGGACCGGGAAAAGCAATGATTTCTCATCCGGTCAACTTGACTCAGCAAACGCCACACGGCGCACGGCGTCGCCATCAACTAAGACCCAGGTTCCGAAACGTGACAAGCGCCTGCGAACTTGGACGCTAGTCCGTAGGAAAGCGTGACAAGCTTGAAGAGCAAAGCCTTCCACAACGGTTATCGAGGGAACCTGCCGTGCATGTCCGAGACTAGACAATTCACGCATTGCCCCGAATGATGAAAGAACACGGGCCTTTAACTCCGACCAGGAGGGTTATCCGGAATTCGCTCCTGCAGTCAGTGAGAAAACGGCCCTTGGAAACCCGCGGAAATAAAGAAAACCTGTGCTGCCAATACGAGCAACCACTTGACGTCTCGCTCGACGCGCTGTCAGCGGACACTGATACTGCATGCGCAGTAAGGTTCCGTTCCAAGGTACGGTAGGTACGGAGAGTGAAAGCGCACACCAAAACAAGATGAAAGAAACAGCTGGAGGCAAGAGAGAAGAAAGAGGAGAACGATAGGTTCCAGATCTTGTGGGAGCAGACCTCTGTTAAGGTGTTCCACGGGACAGCCAGACTATTCTGCGAGTCTATTCAGGTTCGCCGTGTCTCCCGAGACGACGTTGCCACTGGTGCCCCGTGGCGAATCCCGACAACCTACGAATCTGTCTCTTCTTGCCGCAAACGAATTCGTGTTTTTCTTTTGTCACTGTGGAAGGTTGTGGAAGTGCGCGTATAGTAAGCACTGTCAAGCACGGCGGCGTCATACTAGAGCTACTTTTTAGTGTAGCAGGCAACGTAGGTCCTCATCCAATCATCATCTGAAGGGGGTAGTCCACTTTCAGCCTTGCGAAGCTGCTTCGATATGGATCACATCCACCTTCCGAAGTACATTCGGTGGTGTTCCCAGCTCCGAGCGCAACCTAAGGGACTCCGGTACCAAGCGGGTCGGTTCCCGGGAGGGTGGAAATCCAGCCGGGGCTGTGATCCGAACTCGGGGGTCAACCTGTTTCCCGTGTCACCGAAAAGATTGACACCGAGAGCAAGCACCCACAGGCTTGGAGCATCAGAGCAGAGTGATCAGGGCACCACTTGAGGATTCTAGCGAAACGCTTAGGCGAATGTGTGCTATCTGGTGGCGCCGTGGAGGAGGTGTCGGGATTTCAGGCGGACGTTTCCTAGCTTTGCCCTGCCCCACAACCGGTTCTGCACAACAGAGATGTCTAATCACTCTGCCTCCGAAGAACCTGGAGGAGAAACAACAAAATTCCGAGTTAGAGACTGTTGCGACGGTGAAAAAAGATATGTGCCAGAATGTTCACCCCGGTAGCGAGACTCCCTTTTCTGTGAAGTCCTGGTGGACGTCCATACAAGCGTCCACCTCTCGGAGCAAAAGAACAGCGATATCAGGCTCTTAAGATGCGAAGAAAATCTTCCTCCGTTACCACACCCTTGTTGTGAGAATGGGAAGCCTGATTCAACATTTCACGTAGCTCCTCATCTGTTAGCTTCTCCCCAAGCTCAACTGCCACCTTCTTCATTTCCTTCCATCCGATCACCCCTGAGGGCCCAGCGAGCATACGGAAGCCTGCACAAAGAAAGCGGCGAAATTGTCACCGCAACACGAATTTAGCTTCTCACTCTTTAGAAGAGACCCCCCTGCAGCTACAGCACACGAGGGGAGGGTCCCCTGACAAGGACTTCACGTACTGGTTTCTTGTGGAACGGTGAATGGGCCGCTGTGCTCACAATGCGGTTCAGGTAGAGATCAACTTGTGCAGGCAGACTTTTGACGTAAAGCTCTAGTAGTGGAGTGCTAGCTGAGATTTACCGGGGATCGACTTTTGCAGGGCAGAGGCGAATGCGTTCCTGCAGTTTAACCCGACAGCTGGACGTATGTCGGAGTGAAGCATACACTACTACGTTAAAAAGCCAAACTGCACCTGCCGCCAGCGCAGTGGAGCCAAGTATGGTGGCAGCTGCTACCTCTGGATATTTGCTCGCGGGTTGGTTTCTCGTTGATCTTAATGGTCAAGATCTCCTGAAATTCATTGAAGTCCAACTGCCCAAGAGAAGTTGTAGTCGTCGGGGCGGTCGCTGCAGCTGCGCAGTACCCGGTCAACATGCACGCACGAAGGCTTAACCTCACAGCGTAAAGCTGACGGGACACTAGGCGTATGCGCGTGACCTCTCCAGGCGTACTGCCCTGGAAGCCGAAGAGGATTCTGTCGGGGGAACGGGTTCTCCCGGCGCCCTACCCTAGCAGTCCTTGGCTCTGCTGCTACAAGTCCGCTGCGGGGTCTGCTCTGCAGAACGCGCTATTCTGCTTGTGCGGTTAGACTAGATACTGCTCAACCAGAGTGTCGTAAAAGTCACCTCGGGAAGGCGAACTATCAGATTTGCTGTGTGTGGATTGCGGCTCATTTTTCCACGTGCCAGCGCTTTGTGATGGACCGGGGTTCCTAGTGAGAATGCAGACCTTCTTGTTTGTCGAGTGCCCGCTCTGTCGGCGCGTTTCTTCTTAGTGGTCTACGGCGTGTCCGCATAAGTCTCGCAGCTCTGTCCCAGTCTCTTCAGTGGGCTTACAAGCAGCAGCGGCCGCGGCAGCTGCAGCGGCGGCAGCTGCTGAGTTGGGGTTGTTCGCTGATATCATTTTCATGACATCCGGTCCCCGGCGCTTCTTCTCAATCTCGTTGAGCAACTTCTTCATCTCTTCCTTGGTGGGTTCAAAGCCTAGGGCGCGCAAAGCCACTTTCAGTTCCTTGGCGTCAATGCTCCCAGTACCGTCTGTATCGAATAAGTCGAACGCCTCTTTGATGTCCCGCCTCTGCTCCTCGTTCAATTCAATGCGGATGCTACGTCTTGACTTTGCTGATCCTCGAGTTGCCCCACTCTTTAGACCTGTTCCATCGGTGCCCCCCGCTGGACCTGCCGAGCTGGCAGCCGGTCCGCCAGCTGCCCCTGTTGCTCCTCCGCTCGCCAGTCCGGCTCCCGTGCTGCCCTCGGTTGAAGCCATGGTCTAGCAGATTCCGGTTTGCAGAATGGTGGGGTCGATCCTTCGTCTCCAAGTAACCAGAGGGATTTCTGGTTCTGTCGACTAGTAACAAACCGTGGTCGTTCCGCCAGAGGCCGTCTCTCAAGTTCTACGCTGACAGCACAGATCTCTTCGCGGAGGCTGGGCCCTGCGGCGGCTCGGAAAGCCGTGTAAATAGGACGCGAACTTGCGACACTCTTGTATGCTAGACTTGCCGGATGTGGGGCTTCACTTAGAGCAAACATTGCTGGGCTTGCGAACGTGCGACATCTGCGCATGGTGCGGTTGAAAGCTTGGGTCTCATCAGTAACGACAGAGACCTCTTCGGGACAGGCAGACACTGTCTGCCCTCTGCAGAGAGTCCTGAAGGTGTGAACAGGGGTACTATTGACTCAAGCCAGTGGACAAAGAAGACACGCCTCCACCCTTACCTTCTTTGAAGTCTGTCTTTTCTTGGTCTGTCGCCTGTCAGCCAAGAGGAGTGCGACAGTCGCTGACCACTGCAGTTCCTGGTGGTTTGGGTTGCTGGATGGCTCGAGTGGGAACAAAGAGGAGTAACGGCTGGCACCGTGCCAGCAAAGCAACTGGAGCGCCTTTGATTAGCTGTTAGATCTCGGGCAGTCGCACCCCCTTCCGGAGCTGATGGTAGGACGCCGTCGCGGACTGTGGGGCCCGTTTCAAGTGTAGCCTTGCCACTCAGCGCCCGACCCTTTCTCTGGTATTGGTTAGAACCACCTCTCCCTGCTACAACTGTCTGGAAAAGCACCTTCCGGAGAAACGATCTGGCAGCTCGGCACCGGTGGCTTACTGAACTGGACAGGTCGCCCCGGCGTCCGCGTGCATCTCCAGGAAGAGCTACGGCGCAGCGCCAGGGGCTCGCTGGACCTTCTAGTGAGCGAAGGTAGCAAGTGCCGACGACTGCGACAAAAATCGCATCCTTTGAGTTTCCCCCGCTGTCCTGAGGATTGGTTTTGTTCTCGAAGCAAAACGGCAACAAATGGTTTCGTTAACCATTTGTTGCCGTCTCGCTGCACAAGCAGTAAGCCTACTGCAAAAAGAAGGCGTGGGAGAGAGCACATAAGCTGTTCTTGCTCTAGCGGACCTGTGGGTACTCTCCTATCTTACAATCTGATTCTGATCCAACCCGCACAGACGTGCGCAGCCGGACGGGTGTCATCAGGACAGAAAACTCTCGCTGCACCCAGCACGGCATTGTTCTCAAGTCACCGTGCAGGGACCCTCCTTGTTCGAAGCTCTGTGTTCGCCGTAGACCCAGCCATCGCCTCCTGCCAGTATAACGTTTGCCCTCGCGAAGTGCTGGACAGGTAGGGAGACTATGTTCTATAGAGTTTCGCGCCATCCTGCCTTCAACTGGCAATGGTCAGAACTGTCCGGCGTGGCTACAGTCGTGGGGTCGTTGTCCCAGGAGGCGCGACGCCTTCGCGCTGCCGTTTTTCTCTGTTAACGCGCAGCCGCGCGTGCGGTCGCCGGATGTGATTTCGGAAGGGAACGCGGTTCGAACAGAGCGGGCTCCGCGGTCTCAGCGAACGAGAGCTCAGACGCCCGGGTACTTTCTAAAGATACAGCGAGGGAATGGAAGTCTACACACATCCATGGTGCTTAGCAAACAGTCGGGCACTTCCGTCCTCGTCAATCTCTTGGGGCTCGGGTGTTCGCGTCGCCATCATGAACGCTAGGGAGCGCCACGGGTCGTCTTTACTCTGTGGCGGCTCAACTCACCGAGCGAACGAGTCTGAATCGCAAGCACCGACGCATGAACCCGCAAAATTCTTGTCATGGGCTTGTAGACCACTCCGCATAGCGAGTATAGTAGAAGACACTAGGGGCCGTCACGGGATCACCCGGCCCCTTTTTGCCTTGGACTCGGTGCAGCTTTTACCGTCTGACCCACTGACACTCTTACGCGAAGCCATGTTTCAGAGAAGCTACCGGACATCCTCGAGATGTTCGTTGTAAGAGCGGCCGCCATGAAATACCAGGCACGCACCTTTCGGGTTACTGAAGTGTCTGACCGCACCCTTCAGTCATTCCAAGGTGGACGACCTTTGTTGTCAAGGAGTCCTCTAAAAAACCTCGTGAGGCGGTACGAGGGATTAGTCGGGGAGCAGGCAGCTCTCTACTTCCGTTAAGTTGCGGGATCCTGCTGGGCTGAACAAAAAGCTCAGAAGTCGACAGTTCTGTAGGTGTCGTCTGTAAAGGCTGCCGCAAGAA
>NW_027158883.1:0-211 GCF_002600585.1 Cystoisospora suis
CGCACGCCTCCGAGCGAGGAGAGGTGAGAATGTGCGAGAAACGGCACGAATAGCACGGAACAGGAATTCTAGTAAGCAGAGCGACCCGAGAGGCGTGCAACGGTGCACGTATGACCCTCGGGGAGGCCGCGGGCGCAAAGATCAGTTGCGCTGCCCGGGCAATAGAGCCCCAAGGGGCGCCAGGAGAGGATCGACGGCAGGGAACCTCCTG
>NW_027158884.1:0-216 GCF_002600585.1 Cystoisospora suis
GACCCTCGGAGAGGCCGCGGGCGCAAAGATCAGTTGCCCGCTGCCCGGGCAATAGAGCCCCAAGGAACGTCAGGAGGGAATCGACGACCAAGGAGCCCCCTGGGAAGTTTAGACGGGTCAGAAGGACGGGACACCCTCACCGGAGGTGCGGCACACGAACTGGACTGCCAGAACGCCGAGTTGGCCGCCGAAGAGGTTAGCTCGACTTTCTAGGTT
>NW_027158884.1:816-975 GCF_002600585.1 Cystoisospora suis
AGCCAGTCCAGGTCCTCCTGGCCCTCTTCCTCGCTCAGGAAGTACGTCCTGGCCGGGGTGGCTCCCGCCATCATGCTGGACGTCAGGGGCAGACTCGTTTCCCTGCTTAATCGGGCCCGTGCCTTCTCCTCTGAGAAGAATACGGGTGGTGCTGGTATC
>NW_027158885.1:0-404 GCF_002600585.1 Cystoisospora suis
CAGCCGGGACCCGAGCTGTCCCCCGCGCGGCTGGCCCAGCCCCGCATACGCGCCGAACGCACGCCTCCGAGCTGAGAGAGGTGAGAATGTGCGAGAATCGGCCAGAATAGCACGAAGCAGGACTTCTAGTAAGCAGAGCGACCCGAGAGGCGTACAACGGTATACGTACGACCCTCGGAGAGGCCGCGGGCGCAAAGATCAGTTGCTCGCTGCCCGGGCAATAGAGCCCCAAGGAACACCAGGAGGGAATCGACGACAAGGGAACCCCCTGCGCAGTTTGGACGGGCCAGAAGGACGGGACACCCTCACCGGAGGTGCGGCACACGAACTGGACTGCCAGAACGCCGAGTTAGCCGCCGAAGAGGCTAGATCGACTTTCTAGGTTCTTCGCCGAAGGTATTGGT
>NW_027158886.1:0-301 GCF_002600585.1 Cystoisospora suis
CCCCGAGGCGTACAACGGTATACGTATGACCCTCGGGGAGGCCGCGGGCGCAAAGATCGGTTGCCCGCTGCCCGGGCAATGGAGCCCCAGGGAACGTCAGGAGGGAATCGACGACAAAGGAGCCCCCTGTGAAGTTTAGATGGGTCAGAAGGACGGGACACCCTCACCGGAGGTGCGGCATACGAACTGGACTGCCAGAACGCCGAGTTAGCCGCCGAAGAGTTTAGATCGACATTCTAGGTTCTTCGCCGAAGGTACTGGTTCAAGGTGACCAAGGCCACTGCGAGCTCCACGGACTATG
>NW_027158887.1:0-4439 GCF_002600585.1 Cystoisospora suis
AAGAGAGGCCTACATCTCACGAGCATGTAGGATATAGGTGTAGTCGCCGGTTGTCTGATGGAGCAGGAGGTCGAGGAGGATCGACCAGAGGTGGGACGATTTCTCCTGGAGGAGGGAGTGGTAGTGGGAGTCGTAGAAATAGCTTGGAAGAAGGAGAATCACCTGAGGAAGGAGAGATCGAAGAAGAGGAAGAAGGAGAAGTATCAGATGATAATGACTACACTACTTCATCTTCATCTAAGATGAAGATTCCCCCTCATCAAGAGACTCCTTCTGGGGATGTACTCTATGACGAAGGAACCCATCCTAGTAGCTTCAGTAGTAGTAGTAGTAGTGCAGGTTCGCATGATCACTTAGGCTATAAAGGAAGAAGGGCTGGTAAGACAGAGCACATGCCAGATGCTAAGAATACAACATATGAGCCTTCATCTAGAGATAGAGAATTCACTCCATCGACCTTTCATCATCATGAAAACTCTCAAGCAGATCTTCTCTCGCCTCCTTGCCTTCCGTCAACCTCTTCTTCATCCAAAAGAGGAGCAGGAGGAGGGGGATCGTCCTCACGTGTTCATAGTGATCCCAGTAGTAGTAGCCTGGCTGGGGGGGGAGGAGGAGGTGGTAGTCTCTTAGGAATGCCTTTTGCTTTTTCTCGTCCTCCTCCGCCGCCTTCTCTTCCTTCGGGTGTATGTACAGCAGGTGGCACAGGTTCTTTCCAGAATTTCTTAGGAGGGACTTACCACCCGAATGCAACAGGCTCGTTGAGTTCAGATAGTCTTCATCGTAGGGGGGGAGAAGAAGTCTTTTCTCATGGCATAGCGGGGTCCATCCCAACAGGAAGAAGTCTGGAAATGAAGATTCACCAAGGAAGATCGAGTTCTCTAGGTTCCTCTGCTCCCTCTTCTTCTTCCTTCCATAGAGGCAATAGTCAGAATAGTCATAATAATACCGCTCATCTTCATCCTCATCATAGTCGGCCTCCTCCTCCTCCTGCTCCTAAAGAAGTCTGTATACAATTTCCTGCTGCTACTCAGTCATCCATCGATACAGACTAGAGTTCATCTTGTAAGTTACGGAGAAGCTTCATTCTAGACCACCCAAAAAGAAAGAAGAGAATGGTAGGAGTAGTCGCAGTAGTAGATAAGCGAGAGACCAAACACCTGAGTCTTATTCAAGGATTCTCTGTCCCGTCTTCCGATCTCTCCTCTCCTACCTTCCTCGTATCTCCTGCGTTGTTTCTTTCTTTCCTTCATTCTTTCTCAGTGTGTATGGACATCTCTCTAATCTATCTGTATGTGTGGGAAGAGTGTCATTCATGATTTCTCTCGAGATATGTGTGAAGTTTCTACTATTCATAGAAGTCGTCGTCTAGACGGGCCGAGAAGGGGGACTTGCTTTGTCTCCATCCTTCAATGATACCACCTCATCTTTCTTCTCTCCTTAAGCCTTCTTATCTCCTTCTGATTCAGCTGTGATGATCATCATCGTAAGCACATGTTGCCATGAGACCTATCAGCGATTTAGACTCGATAGGAGACGTTGAAAGCGTTCATCTAGATACTCAGCCATGAATCGTCATAGATCACGCAACAAGGGTGGAGGGTATTGTAAGGATGCGGGACTAGGTATGTCTCTATCATCATGTATAGTTTCTACTTCCTCTCTATCTCTTACAGGTAGTGGACGTTTCTTCTCGTGTTCCTTTTCACGATGTGCAAGGAGGACAGGAAGCGGTAAATGATGCTACTCACGGGAGACAATGATGATCAGACCGTAGAAACATCTTTCTCCCAGTTGAATAGAGTCATTGCTCTCCCCGTTCACGTATAGATAGATAGATAGATCTGTCTATAAACACTCAGATATATATATATATATATATACTGCGAGGAGGTCGTTTGTTTTCTTCTGTGTGTATACGACACCGTTCAACAAAGAACGTGTAGGAGGGGGAGGGATGGGGCTCTTGCCTGCATGCAAGGTCGCTCTACCGGATGTAAGTCTATTCTTCCATAGCTGGATGGATATACCTCTGTATACCGAGAAAGAGAGAGTTTCTCGGAAGCTATCTTAAGTATAACTTGTGATATGGACCTGTTTGCTTCACGATGAGGCCGGCGTTCTCTCCTCTCTGATCGAGTCTTCTTCTTACTGGTGTTACTCTACATGCTGATGTGTTTTTCTTCTCGTGAGGGAGGAGCCCTTTTTTCTTCACGGGAGAGCCCAGACGCACGTTTCCGTTGAATTCCCTCAGACTGTTCTCTTTATCTTTTTATCGATGATCTTCTTTAAACCAGTCGTGGGTTGAGATCTCTATTCTTCCGTATAACGAACCTGGAACGATTCTAATAGAAAGTTACACGTAATCAAAGAAGTGGTACAGACTTCAGTAGAAGGTCAGGAGTCAGACCGTTTCCCTACACACTCTCTCGCTCTCTCAATCTATCTCTCTCTCACCATAGTATGGAATTCTCTTCTTCACAACTTCGAGGAGACAAGAAGGGATGGAGGCGATGAGCAGCTAGTGGCGGTGAACCTATGGAAAGAGTGAGGGCATCATTCTTCAGTTAAACAACTCGCAACTTACCGAGTTCATCAGTCTAAAGAGGGAAGACCAGCGCTCTTTCCTTTTCTCTTCTATGCGAAAGCACTGTTTCGCGGAAGAGGAGAAAGCAAACACAAGATACTGACCTGGTGGATTGAATTGCTCGAGCACCTCGTCATACGATAATGATGGCGCTAGAAATGAATGAGAGAGGTAGAAACCTCAGCTAACGCGTAGTTCGATGTAAAGATAACGTGCTGAATCTTTGGTTGCATACCCATTGATGGTATTCACACGGATAGGTAGTGAAGTTCTGCTGTGCTATATTGGTTCCACTGATCATCTCCTCGACTCTTTTCCTATCATCTTCCTCACAACAAGACAGACACATGTATGTATGAAGGCACGTACGCCTTAGCGAGAGCTTGATGGCGGGGCTGAGAACTCTTCCATAGTCAGGAGGACTGGAGATAAGAGACGAAAGAGGCGACGAGCTGACTCAGATGCCGCGGGAGCAGTCGAATGAATACGTGGGTGTACATAGAGAGGGAAGTCTCCACGTTAAGGTGACTTAACTTACCCTAATTTGGATGAAGAATGGGGAGGTAAAGTTCTTATGGGAATTTTGGTCGTTGTGTGTAGAAGTGACATCGATTTGCTCGTCCTACACATCAATCTTCATGGTTCACACGGAGAGAGAAATTCTGACTGTTCAGCATTTCATACAGTAAAGTAAGTCTCTAAAGTGGTTGAGCTTTCTTCGGAAAGACTTCCCGGGTATGTCCTTGCACTTTCTGAGGGTGGAAAGTAAGGACTGGTCTAGCCAGAAAACACGCACTATTACTTTGGAACACACTTTGCTCACGAGCAGAACGTTCGGTTGAAAGGTCCTTTAGTGTATTGACGTTGATCGGTAGAAACAGGGGGAAGCTATGGAGACACGGCGACACTTCTATTCAATCGCTTACCACATACTTTACAGCGATAGACATAACGATGACGATGTCCGTTCTCCCTCAGCAGCGGATTCGAAGACTTTGATAAAGATAAAACAATGTGATCACTCCAACAAAGGAACTGGAGACAATGCAATACTGTCAACCGCAGACGGATGGTAGTGCGTCTGAAGAGCTTCGCGTGTTTTTGTAAGACAATAGATATGGGTACACGGAGGTCCGGTGTGATACACGAAGACGTGTCACTATCCCGGAGTAAAGAGGGGATGCAGTGGACTGCTTGGATAGCAGAGGAGTCATTCTACACCACCACTCAAAGCCAGGGAGGCAGTCGACGACTTTCGTCGTTGAACAGGTATTGCTAAATGCAGTGTACGTCTGTCATAAGTTTGGAACAGTAGGCTAGTGTGGTGGTAGGAGTCTGGCGTATCTTACAGATTCGGGCATGCCTGGCGAGAGCAAGGGAAACAGCGAGCTCTCGGAATTTACTCCCTCTGTCACTATCACACCGGGCTGCTGCGACCCAAAGGGACTGTTTTGTACACAACGGCAGACCGTCTTCGGTAACTATGATCACTCTCTTCCCTTCTGTAGGAAGAAGCGCATCAGAACGAGCGAAGTCTTCGACCATTGGCACGGAAGCTGACAAACGAACTGCAGACACGAAAGCAGATGGTCACGGTCGCGCTTCCAGAGGAAAGCTGAAGAGTAACATAGCTATTTGTTCCAAACAATTCCAGCGGTGTGAGAGCTCGCCGCACCCACCACCATCCCAAGAAAGGAACTGACGCGGACAGGACCGTGTGCATAGAGCAAATCACTCTATAATTCGTAATCATAATGTAAGGTCTAGTTCGGTCACGTTAGATCCCTCGAATCAATCCCTGTAAGTAGTTGAGTTTCGGGGCAAGTCGTAACTGGAAGCGCCTACTGTGTATCGG
>NW_027158887.1:4654-5149 GCF_002600585.1 Cystoisospora suis
AGTTTTGGTGTCAGAAGTGGGATTAGGCTGCAGGTGTTCGTTTCTAGTGGCTCCTTATCTCTTCATTTACCGTACCTTCTTTTTCTGTAAGCACCATGCCTCGGTCGTCTAGGAGCCGGTCGCGCGGTGCGCTCCAGCGTATCACCGGACTTCCCGGAAGCACAGGAGCTCGTCTCTATCCTTAGAAGGAGAGACAGTGGAAGCATCTAGTCCCCGGATAGTGGCGCAACACCCCTCCTCTTCGTCGACTCACCTGCAGGAGCGATTAATAAAGACACTTCAGGATGCCCTTGAAGAAATGCGGTCCGGCCACAGGCGCGCTGTGGAGGCACACCAACGAGAACGCGAACAGCTGCAAGCCAGGGTCCAGGATTCAACCGAAAGGGAGGATCGGGGAACTACTGAAATTGCTGACTTAAGGATCAAGATTGTGGGATTAGAGACCAAACTGCTGGGTAGTTGGCAGCCCGATGCTGCTACTAGGAGGACTCCGCT
>NW_027158887.1:5161-5600 GCF_002600585.1 Cystoisospora suis
TGGATCCGCTACCCGCATACCCCACTGATAACAGTTCGGATCCACAGGACTGGTTCATCCACCTCGAAACCAAGGGCGATTTCCCCAGTCGTGATGATGAGTGGAAGGTCAAGGCTCTCCTAAAGTACTTGCCGGATCAGTACCATGCGGAGCTGCTGCCTCTACTGTCGGAACCCGCACCCCGCTATGAGAAGATGCGGGACCACCTAATAATACAGCACCCCACTTATGAGGGGTATCCTTTAGGTTATTATAAGCGCAGATTGGACGATCTCAAGACCATGTGGGTGAATCCTGCCCAAATGAGAGGCTATCTGCTTAAGTTGCGCAACCTTCAGCGAAAAATGTGTGAGAAGCTGAATTTGCCTAATGCGATCTGGGATGAGGAAACATTACGGAGCGCCTACCTGGAAGCTCTGCCGGCCAGGATGACTCATCT
>NW_027158888.1:0-230 GCF_002600585.1 Cystoisospora suis
GCCTTGGGCCTCCAGCGCGTTGCACGACTAGCGCGCTGGCCCACGCTGGTACGATGGCCCAGGAAGGCCGGAAGTTAGGCAAGACGGCTCCTAGAGGAGCCTAATAAAAGCAAATGAAAAGGAAAAGATCTTTTAAGTATTCTAGACGCAAAAGGAAAAGGAGTAGCACTAAGTTTACAACCTAGTTAAGCCAAGCGCAGCAGCGAACGAGCCGGCCGCGCAACCCGCGC
>NW_027158888.1:786-995 GCF_002600585.1 Cystoisospora suis
GTGTAGAGAGAAGAATGATTGTGCAGTAGAGTGAACTTTCCTTGTGCGGGAACTTGTACATTACGGCACCCCTCGGTGCCTAATGCGGTTTAATCGCTCATTGGTCCAACGGTTGGGCGAAAGAGCCCACGGAGCGCCCGGGATCGATGCTCAGAGCGACCTGCACGGCCGACCGGGAACCCTAGCGGTCCCCTCAGAGCTAGCGCGGC
>NW_027158889.1:0-211 GCF_002600585.1 Cystoisospora suis
AGACTGTCCCGCTGGCCAAGAAGCGACCATGGAAGAGCTATCCGAGGCGGGACCCAAGCGCGATCATCAGGAGCAAATGTTGTGGACCAGCGGAAGAGTAGCAGAAATCGAGACCTGCGTAGAAGGGTTCAACAGAGCTGCAGTGCAGAAGGCGCGGCAACAGCAAATCAATCGGAAACAAATGAAACCAAAGAACAAGACGCAGAGATTT
>NW_027158890.1:0-280 GCF_002600585.1 Cystoisospora suis
GAGACCTGGTCTCCGGCCATTTCCCAGGGCCTTCTAAGGCTAAGTCTGGGTCTCTTTTCCTCTTTTAAAGAGTCTTAGGACTCCGATTATGTAAGTTAGGCTTCCCTAGAAGCCTTGATCGTGGAAAGGTGCTGCTTCTAAGTGCTTTCCGGCCCTCGGCTTCTCAAGCTGGGGCGCGGGCTGCGCGGCCGGCTCGTTCGCCGATCCGCTTGGCTTCACGAGGTCGTAGAACTTAGTGCTTCCTTTTAATTTTTGCGCCTAGCGTGCTTAAAAGGTCTTT
>NW_027158891.1:0-7947 GCF_002600585.1 Cystoisospora suis
ACAAGGATAGAGATAATCTAATACACACTGGACAAGCTGATCCCGTGTAGCATCCCTCACCGCAGCGAAGCTACAGATACCTGCAGAAAGCACATACATACGATCGCCGCCTCTTCACTTCTATCTACTCCAGGATCGAATACATATGGAGACCCCACATGCAAACACCTATACACGAATATCGAGATCCACCTACCTATCTATATCGGTTGATTCATGCAATTGTCTATCTGCAGATTCTCGAATTGAGGGGTTTTCTCCAAAGAAAGCAGAACTCCACGGCACATCCTTCGCCTCCCTCTTACTGTCGTGTGTATAGACGTGACTGAGGTGCGGTGTATGTTTCAATTAGAAGAAGATAAAGGGGACATTGATAGAAAGAGGAAGATGTAGTTTGGACGGCCACGAGAGGTGTATGTACGATAGACATAGACGGCGCAAGTGAGTAGGAATTATCTCAGTAAACGAAACAGCTCAAACAGGCCCTAGTTACTACTAGGCTCTAGTCGATAAAGAAAGGAAAGGACTCCTACCTCTTAACGTTCTACATAACCGCTGGTCTTACTACACACATATACATACATATATATATGTATATAGAGACATGTACGCATTTGACAGGTAGTAGAACTAGTGAGGAAAGACAAGTAGAACCTTACATACCAGCTAGGGCTTGGACAAGAGTATCGACTTGAGCATACATCAAATCGATACGTTGTATGGTATCTCGAACCATATCGGGATCTCCACGAAGTTCATCGAACTTCTTCTGTAGTGAATCGATATACTCCGCACTTGAGAGCAAGGCTTCTTTCTGTTCAGCTATCTCTATGAAAACAGGCACCATTCACACAAAACATATCTCACGTCAGATGTATTTATACATCTCTCTATCTACACCTCGTTCTATGCGTTACCTTCACTTATCTGACCTCCTATCTAGCTTTAGTCTATCTATCCTTAATCTATCTATCTGTCTATCAATCTGACTCTTTCCAAGAATACACATCTCCTTTCACCATGATAAGTCTCTCTCCTAAGCTCAGATGTTTCATATACAAACAGGTAGATCTACAGAGAAGGTAGAACCTTGATAAAGAAAAAGAAGAAGAACGCATGCCCATATCTGTCTACATTTCTACTTGAGATGTCTCGAGAAAGAAAGAAGCAGACCCTCTATTTGAAAGTTTACCTCGGACGATCACCCCAGGTGTAAAAGAACCAGGTGATCGCATAAAGAAAGATAGCTATTGTGATCTTCCATCCAAATAGCTGAAACAGATGTGTTGAAGAGAATCTCTTCTCATGATCTATCTCCCTATGAAGACACTCCATACCTCCTTCCCCTCCAGAGTTGTACGTCGTGTATAAAGATATACATATACATACATATATGCTTCAATCTCTCTCTATATATATATATAGATGGAGGTGTAGGCATCCTCGTGTTGAGCCCTCCTTGTAGTAATGTATGGGATCTTCTTGCACCTTCTTGCCATGCATACACTTGACAAGCTGAACTGAACCTCCAAGGATAGAGACACACCTCCATATATGAAGAACCCTTCCAGAAACATACAGATGTGTATATACAGTCCAGAATACACATGTCTCGATATACATTTATAATCTACCTAAATATCCGTTCTCATTTGCATAGAGAAGTGTGTCTGGTAGAGATACAGATCGATATGTCCATCCAACGCTCGGTGTTGTATAAGCGAAGCCGGTGAAGGGTCGATACCTTTTTGAAGCCAGTAGCTGTATCTTTCTGTCTTCTCTCTCGCTTTCTTCTCTCGAGTGTAGAGCATGAAGTAATGGCGGACTTTATCCTCGAGCTCATCAAGCACTTCGGGTGTGCGACAAATACAAAGAAAGAAGAAGCATAGAGCAAAGAAGACGGCAAAAGAGGATAGAAAGAAGACAAGAGATACACACACACATTCCAAGAGAAGCAAAAAAGGATAGCCGTTAGGGATAGGTTCGAGGAAAGTGAAGAAGTGTTTCTATATCTCATCTACAGCACCGAGGTCCCAAACCGATTACGATACATAAGAGACATGTCTATATGGATGGAGGAAAGAAACGTATCGATAGATTCAGTTAATGTCTTGTATCGCAAGTCCATCTATCATCTAAGAGAAAGAAGAAAAGAAGACCTCCGGCGACACACATGCACGGACAACAGGAAGATCACGCCATAGACAGAGCAGAGACGGGAAGAAGTGCAAGTGTACAGCCCAGAGTGGCGTTTCCTCGTCACGGAGATCTAGCATCGAAATTCATCTGTCTACCTTTCTATCTCTAGTCCAACTATCTACTACCTATCTAGCTACACGCTTTAACCTCCTTTCTTTGGCGCATAAGGAAGCCAACACGAGGAGAAGAGACAAAGGAAGACGAGAGAATGAAGGTATCTGACAGAATGCCATGTCTCTCTCCACTATCAATCTATGGATCTCTTTAATCACCCTATCCACCTCGCCAAAAACGATCTATCTATCTATCTATGTATGAAGGAAGAAGGAAAAGAAATGAGTACACCACGTGCTGACAAGAAACGTCAAGAAAACGTCCGCTTCATGACCATTCGTTACATAGAGGGCTGTCTACACTCATCTCGTACGTAGAATTGTGATGGTGTATATACACCCGAAACATATATGCCGACGCCACGGGGAACAAGAGAAGACTCCTAATTATTTTTGCCTTCCTCTGTTACCTTCATCACTCCCCATAGTCGCTCTTGAACTAGTTAGCCGCAGTCAACTACAGACAAGTTGAGGTAGAGCTAGCTAGCTAGCTAGACACACACCACTAGAGACAATGCATCGACTCGAAAACAACGCATGCGGCACCGTCACTTGTCGCTCTTCTCTTCAAGTTCCTCTCTCTTCTCCCTCTAAATCCCCGTCATGCATCGTATACAAAGATCGATCCAACTTTCCCTTGAACTCTCTCGCACATTCTATGTGCATCCATACACCATACGGGTAAGAACGAAAAGGAAGCTATCGTAGAAATAGAAGAGGAGGGAAACCGAAGAAAGAGGGTGGAGAATTTCAACTACACCTCGGTAGGTCTGCGAGAACCGATGGGAAAACAAGGTAAAAGTATCGAGAGCTTATCTATATGTCATCTGTGTATAAGACGAAGTAGATAAGTAGGTGGTGTGTAGAAAGAAGTCTAGATAGAAACCTGTCAGGTATACTTGAGGGTTCATCCGCATCAAGAGAAAGAAGAATCTTGGGCTGTGTAAAGAAGAAAAGATGGAGAGGTTCACTAAGAGAGACGGAGGAGATTCTTTTTCTTACTATTCTCGATAACTTGAGGAGGAGGCCGTAAATTGGACGCCACGCCATACACATTTCCTCCCAGAGGGGCAGGAGGAGAAAGAGGAGAAGAAGAAGGGGGAGAAGAAGAAGGAAAAGAGTGAACAGGAGGAGGAGAAGGAGAAGAAGACGGAGGGAGAAGGAGACTGCTCCCACCTGGACTAGGCATGCCCATCATACTACCTCCTCCTCCACCTCCTGGCCTAGGCTGATACCTCATCATTGTCTCCATCTTTCTTATTTCCCGTTGACTCTTTCTAATAAGGAGACAGAAGAAGGTCGTGCGACAGATGTCTTTGTGTTTTGCTAAGAAGAGAGGAAAAAAATTCTTTTCTCAGAACCAAGAGAAGGAGCTTCCATCGCGCGAGACAGAAATCAACTTTCCTGGGAAGAAGGAAAACAATCTCGGAAAGACAGGGAGCGAGAGAGAGAAAGCAGGAGAGGGAGAGAGAGTTTGCAAGGAGTCTCGGTTGGAGAGGAGATATGCGTCAAAGAAGAACGAAAAAAGACGCCTTTCTTCTCTATGAGGTAAGTGAAGAAGGGAAGGATGAAGAAAAAGTTGAGGAGGAAAGAAGAGGCGACAGAACGTCTGCGCTGTAAAGACAGAAGAGGGGAAAGTGGTGTATAACGGAGTGTCTGTACACATTCAAATGGCAAATCTATCCCATCCCGATGAGATTCCTTTCTCCGGAGACGAGAGAAGATAAAGGAGAGAAGAAAAGGAATAATAGGCTTTTCTCCACTTCTCGTAGAGATACCAATGGCGATAGAAGAGGGATGCCACACAATGATGTAAGAAATTACTCCTCAAGAGAGAGAAAAAGAGGAGAGAAAGGACCACGGACAGCCTTTCCTAGGAGGGAAGTGTAAAACGGCACCTTGTACGAGAGAAGCAGAGGAAGGTTATATGCACAGAGAAGGAGAGGAATGAAGTTGCTTTCTGCGTATGGAGGGGGAAGAAGGAAAGAAGAGTGAAAGATAGAGCGAAACAACGCGCGACGTAAGAGGGAAGGTAGTAAGGAAGGATAGGAGACAGTGGATTAAAGAGAAACCAGCGCTACAAGCTTATAAACAAAGAAGGGGGCTTTGGGAGCGAGACGAAGTGAAAGGCATAGCTTGCTGAAGAGAATGTAAAAGAAGAAGAAGTTAAGGCGAGTGCACGACTGCGCGTCGACTGCGAGAGACATTACGACGCTCGGGATCGTGAGTAGCAGAAGAGAAAGTTGTCATTCTTTTATGCCGGGGGATGGAGCTCAGTCGACATCTCGAGGAGTGACGAAGTCGTGGGACTGAGTGTACGTCGTACAGCCCGACGCTCACTAAGGAGAAGACTGACGCAAATCGCCGCGGCAACTCGAGAAGGGAGAGGACACGGATACATCAACTAATAAAGAATAGAGTAACAGCATAGAAGACTGAAGTACAGAATCGCCACGCGGGCAAAGCTGAGTGAGAAGGGATAGGATGGAAGAAATAAGAGAATCCTCACGAAGAGTAGGAAAGGTGTACATACACTGGAATGAGAGTTCATGGCATCTGGGCTTGAGAAGTCACCACAGATTTCCCGCGGCTCGACCTACTCCGTGGCCCGGCAGTTAAACAAAAGAAGGAAGCTCTAGACGTCGTTCCACTAACCAATGAAATGCTTGATACATGGCCTTGTGAATCGGCTTTGAAAGATACGCCC
The DNA here is from genome assembly GCF_002600585.1 of Cystoisospora suis. Taxonomy (NCBI): domain Eukaryota; phylum Apicomplexa; class Conoidasida; order Eucoccidiorida; family Sarcocystidae; genus Cystoisospora; species Cystoisospora suis. The sequence goes on from NW_027158891.1 coordinate 5,020, forward strand.
AACCATCCTTATGAACATGGTAGGGCGGCAGGCAGTTCATAGCCAAACATCGACAGCCCGGCAAGAAGACGCGGGACATTCTCGGCGAGGAGATGCGCCGCTCGAAAAACAAGAGAGAAAGCACGGAAGATAAGAGCTAAATAAATGAGAGAAGATACAAATCTCGATAAGAAAGACTTCACGAAGGATAGAAGAAAGAAGCGTCCCGCAAACGACTGTCCGTCCTTTTTACAACAGCCCACCGCCCGGAGTACTTCGTCCTTGGCTTCTGATGGGGCCAACAAAGAGTTTCTTTGAGTGAAAAAGGACTGAAATTTCATATCAGGAGAGGGAAATCACTTTCCAGAGTCAATAAGAAGACACAGTTGGAGAGAGATGACGGCCAGAAGAAGAAGAGCAGCAAGAAGGAGCTTTGATCCCATTGAGTCGCAAGGAATCGACAGCGTTCGGGACGAACGTTCACTTTACGATGAGGCTAGCTAGCCGGCTGATTTTCTCATGACAAGCGCAGCGTTGGTTGACTATAAAATACAAAGCAAATTCACAAGAGATTCCAAAAGGAGCCATGTCTCAGGTGCAGTGGCGCCGTCGTTCTCCCCCCCTTTCTTCGTACCAATTTGCGAAGGAACCGGCCAGCCCCAGCACCAGACAGACGGAAGGCAGCTCGCTGATTCCTGCCCGTCAACGAACATTTGAGGTGTCATTCATCTCGTCTACCTCGTCAAGAGACAGGCTGACGTATTTGAAACCCTAACCACATCATATGTTGTCCATACTAGTTGACTATGATTAGAGAGAAGGATGATCTCTCCGTTTTGGCGTGATTCGTTGCTTGTTGCACGTAGTCTAGTCGATCCCCTTAACGTCATCACCTCCGCCCCAATTCCCACAGTATCTCCGTTTGCCAGTAGGCCCATGCCATTCAGTGATCCCGGGGAGGTCTTTTGATCGATTTCGTCACGAAGCCAAAAGTGTTCGTTGGTGTGTGCGGGACCTCAGCTTGCCTCGGGTGCAGACAGCCACTTAGAGGCGATTTGTACAAGCACGGAGAAAGAATTACCCGACCATAGCGTGCCTCTCCAAGTGTATTCCATCCCGAGACACTTCGCTCCCGTCTCCTCGTTGGAGTGTAGTAGAACAAGGGAGCTTCAAAAACCCAGGACACTTTCTTTCCGTGAGCACCCGGAAAGTTCAATGCACAGCTCTGTGAACAGTAACAAAGCCATGACAACGCAAGGGTAGGGTAAGTTCGCGAACACATTTTGGTCAAAGGTGTGATTCGGCTTGCCCTGCGTCAGCAGTCTCCCCGGAGTCTCTTAACAGAGACAACTGCTGCCATTCGGTGCTCGTGCACAGATCTCCGCAACGAAGGCCTTCAAGCGGGGGGGGATGTGCCGGTGACTTTCTTTCCTAAGACTCTAGGGCTTACAACTACCAAGCGAAGTTTTAGAATCCATTAGGAGGAAAGCCTCTGCGTGAACATCCGAGGTTGTGTTCGTCATTATCACTGATGAGATAACTCGTAACAAACCGCGCGCGGTTTTCCGTGGAAGGACGACCTTTAAGACTGCATCGGAGGCTACGAAGTACCATCGGCGACTAGACGTAGCGTAGCCACTATACGATTTACCCTGTATTGAATTGCGTGGATGGGAGCATTCGATCCATCCCAATGCCGATTGGAGAAAAACTAACACCGGGGCCATCAAAACGTGAAGCTAACTGGACTCAAGCAGACGTTACTCGAGGGTAACTCCTTGAGGCAAACCACAGGTGTGTGTGACGAATCTGCTCCGCCTCGGGAAGGTGTTTGCACTCCCCTCTCTTCCACAGCTTCGAAACAGCGGCAATTGCACGATTCTTCAAGTTCTACGGATTACACGGAAACTACCAACACTAAACGAATGACTTTCCCTGCTTAGTACATTGGGAGTGTGTGCTCACGCCATGGCGTGAAGTTCGGGAGCATTTCTTCCGCTGCCTCTGCACAAATGTAGCTGCGAGTCTTACCACACATCTCTACGGCTCTACAAGCATGTCTCCAGCAGACTGCCTTCACATCTCAATCGCCTCTTCGCGGGCTGTCTTGGCACACGGCAAACACTGAAGAATAAGACCTAATTATTTTCCCCTTCGATCGACTTAAACTCCCGTCTGCCCGATATGTCCTTCCAGACCGGGGTTGGTAGCCAACACACACGCATTACTCGGGTGTTTGGATGGAGCGGTTTTACTGTCTGAAAGTAACAGACGAAGCAAATGTTCAACCCACGCGCACGGAACAGTCAACTGCAACAAAGAAGGCGACTCCTCGAACACCAGAGAACATCATACACAACAGCACGACCCATCGACAGAATGGACGCTCATACACAGCCAGCAGCGGCTATTGTGAGCCCTCTTATGGGGAATACGGATCAAAACTGTCTCGAGTTCAAGAACACTCCTGCCGTTTCCACACTACGTAGTCCTTCGCACTGCACCTTCCAGCTGATTAAAACTGACCCGTCTCCTTCAAAACAGACCTGCAAGGACAAGTGAGAGGAAAAATCCAATGACCAAGACACATCTCGGTCCTCCATCCACCGCGCAGCTCGCAACGCGAACGTGCATCCTCTCTACGCACCCGCCCACTTTCAAGGGAGGGGGAAAGTGGCAACAGTTCTGGTTCTTGTGAACCAGAGAGCCACGCGAGGCCGGGAGCGAACCCGTGATAGCCACAGAGCCGCGTCCGAAGAGCAGCCAGAAGTGACTTCACCTAGATACCTCGCACACAGGAGGAGGAAACAGACCCGCCGGGATATGCATATTGCCTGGTCTCCTCCTGTACGGGTTTCGTTCCGTCATCTCGCCTTCTCACAAGGAGAGCCGAAAGACGGCCATGCGCCGAACCCGTCAAAAACGACGCATGGCCGTCTTTCGGCTCTC
>NW_027158892.1:0-221 GCF_002600585.1 Cystoisospora suis
TGATGTGCCGGGTAGAGCTGTCCGTGCGGACCCGGCTACCGAAAGCTGCAGCTCCACCGTAGTAGCAGCGGACTTAGCACGAGAAATAGTCTCGTCGCTATTGCTACTTAGTGTCCGCTGCTACACTTTACTGTGACGCCCGCGACGGTAGCACGCGCTACGGACGCGGGAAGACGCTGGACCTGCAAGGCAGGCGGAGTGTTGCCTAATCGACGGTCGTC
>NW_027158893.1:0-716 GCF_002600585.1 Cystoisospora suis
CCGCCGGATCCCTGGCACAGGCAGGTACTATGGTGTCAGGCACCCAGTAGCTGTTGTGGATTCGAGTCAAGGTCCGGATCTATGTCGAGGCTAGAGTGACGTAGGGTGAGCGACTACCCACGATTACTCTAAGGGGGCTGAACGTACAGATTCGCTACGTTTTCTCACCTACTCAACGAGTTCGATTCCCAAAGGGGGGACTGCATCCATTACCAAGGTCTTGGGAAAAGCAAGACGTTCGGAACATTAACATTCGAGTTCACTTCGCCTTCGACTAGTCCAGCACTAAGTTCTCATCACGTACACATCCGCACTCGGGACCTCGAAAACGGCCCCACGTCAAACCAACTCTCAAAGAGAGGAAACGATAAAGAAAAAGGAACCACTCCTGGACCTTTTCATCAATTTCCCTTTGGCCTTCACCACTTCTCCACACCACAAACTCGGTTACACTTCACTTCCATTCCCTCGAAGATCGGACGAATTCGAAACGCTCCACTACACACCCGGAATCTGTTCTGCCAGAGCAATCCCTATTCTCAACGAATCACTCTTCGACTAGCAATTCCCTTCATGCACCAGAAAACTTCCTCTCGGCTGTTCCCTTCTTCAGGAATTCTTCCTTTTTTCAATATGTTATCCCTTTTTCAAGGAATCTTTCTTCTCCCTCGTTGGTCGCCTAATTCTTCTTGCCCTTCAGGCTACTAGTTGGCCCC
>NW_027158893.1:1213-1440 GCF_002600585.1 Cystoisospora suis
CTAATAATAACCTATGTAATATTGCTCGGGGCAGAGCCAAAGCTCTGACACCTCTCCCCTCCTTCTCCGAAAGGCTTGTCCTTTCTGTGGGGCCCCCCTTTCTCACGACAAAACAAAGGTTCCCTTTCTTTAGACTCAATTCCCAATACGTTGAATTCCTCTATAATAATTGCTCAAGGTTTGTTGACATCCTATTAGGTTACTCTCTGGTTCCCAAGTGGATGCTC
>NW_027158894.1:0-320 GCF_002600585.1 Cystoisospora suis
GACACCAAGAATCATTACACCTTAGCATACGAGGATCTCCTGAAACTTTCTTTCCGCCCTGTTTGGCACTCTTGGATTCCCCTGGAGCTGATCTTCCTGCATCAACAACTTCCACAGGCTTCACTGACGGTCTTAAGAAACATGGGCTGCATCTCTCTCTGATGACAGTACTCTCACCCGAGGCACATTCTTTGTTAACCGGCTCCCGTTTGCACTGGTGTGTCGGCTGACGATGTTACTGTAGGCTATTCATTGTTTTGCTACACTCTGATTTCATGAACAGCAACTCGTACGACACCTTGAAAGTCAGTCTTTCTGTT
>NW_027158894.1:653-996 GCF_002600585.1 Cystoisospora suis
TTGACTCTCGAAAGCTGCCAGAATGTCAGATTCCCTTTTCTTTCTCAAAGATTTCGTGAATGAGTCAATCCACATAGTCTCTCACAAATGCCACGATATCAGTAACATGTATTACAATCCCTTATTCTTGCCTCATGACGTTCTCCCATCGGATGTAAGCGGTACTTAGATCTACATACCTTTCCAATGTATTCCACGGCACGGGTTGCTGAGGGCTTGACTTGGTACACGCTGTCATCCCCCCGGTTTCGGACATCCTATCTTTTCTTTTTCTCAGAACTCTTGTAGTGCTTCCTTTTCTACAATCCGAGTTTACCGAGTTCTGGCAGCTTTCGAGAGTCAA
>NW_027158894.1:1321-1712 GCF_002600585.1 Cystoisospora suis
AACAGAAAGACTGACTTTCAAGGGTTTAGTCCCTACTCCCATAAACACACTTCCTCCCCTCTGATCAACAAGCTTGTAGGATTAACCTTCTCGTCTCGTCCTTTCCTAATACCTTTGGAGTCTTCACTCTTGTAGTAGATCTTCTCCCACTCTGGATATCATACGATCTCTTTTCTTTCCCTATCAGCCTCTGAGTTTCACAGTGCACTTATAAACTCTCCTTCGGATCTCCCCTGCTGCTACTGAACTTGGGCTTAACTGTCCTGGTAGTTCACCCACAAAACTTGTTCCCTTCACTGTCCTTTTGTGACTTTCACACTCTTCCACCGTCCAATCAGCCTCTCCTGGAAACGTAAAAACTCCTATCCATCGTTCTTGTTCTCCAGTCATT
>NW_027158894.1:1951-2474 GCF_002600585.1 Cystoisospora suis
TTCCCTCTTACTCACTTGTTTTCTCCCTCAACTCTATATAAGTCACCACTTTCTCCTTTACACCGCATGATAAACACGCCTCCTCTTCGTTCTCGGACATTTAGAGTAGACTACTCTCCTTAACTCTCTTCTTCTTAATGGTTTCTCATCCACTCTCTAGGTTCTTCCACTCCTTTGGTCAGCTGAAAACTTAATACCTGCTTCGAGACTCCGTGTCAACTTTCGGCTCTTTCACCTCGCTCTGCCAAGCTTGTCAGTGCTTCAACTCTCTTCTTTAATACTTTTCTCTTCCCCGAACTCTTGAAATTCATCTGTTTCTTCTTGTCCTAACTCTCTCAGTCTCACAGTCTTTTCTGTTAACAATTCCTCTCAACTTCTAGCTTTCCAGTCTTTTCTCTCCTCACTTTCTGAGTCATTGTCAACCTCTTTACTAGGTGTTCTTCCTTTCTTTCCTCAACGAACTCTCTCACACCGGCAGATCTCTTCACAACTGTAACATTTTCTTCCTCTCACAGCTATGCCC
>NW_027158895.1:0-311 GCF_002600585.1 Cystoisospora suis
CTCGGCGACAGTCGCCTCCTCCGGGTATGAGGCCGCTCTGTCCCTTTCCGAACTGCCTCGCTACGAAGCGCGATCTCGATATCCCAGACGGTTCTATCTCCTGATACGCCTCTCTCCGTCTCGGCTGGCCTCCACAGAGTTGTTCTTGCTCGTCGTCCTCGAATCTTCGGCTGAAACCGCTTCCTTCTCGCAAATCCCTCTTCTTGCCAATCTGGGCTCAGGTGCCGCACTCGGGGTAATCTGGGTCTAACCCCCTCTTGGTGCTTCACGGTCGTTAGGTTGCTCTAGCAGCCCTCCGTTGATCCCTTTCG
>NW_027158896.1:0-386 GCF_002600585.1 Cystoisospora suis
ATCGTGGAAAGGTGCTGCTTCTAACCGCTTTCCGGCCCTTGGCATCTCAGGCTGGGGGCGCGGGTTGCGCGGCCGGCTCGTTCGCCGATCCGCTTGGCTTCAGCAGGTCGCGGAACTAAACGCTTACTCTTTAATTTTGCGCTTATCGTGTTTAAAAGGTCTTTTCCTATTCATCTGCCTTTATTAGGCTCCTCTAGGAGCCGTTTTACCTAACTTCCGGCCTTCCTGGGTCCTGGTGTCAGCGTGGGCCAGCGCGCTAGTCGTGCAACGCGCTGGGGGCCAAGGCTGGTTTTGCGATTTCTGTTAATATTGCCTTCCCGCCTTGATGCGGGGTTATAAAAACTCCTATTTTGTCATTTGGTGCCTATCGCACCAAAGATCTCGCT
>NW_027158897.1:0-288 GCF_002600585.1 Cystoisospora suis
CGGACAGCTAAGCTGACCCACGGGCCGGGAGGGAAAAACTACGGTCCGTGGAATCTAGATACGCAGCGTTAGGGCTCCTAGGGACGCCTAATCATCAGAGAAGGCAGCCAACATAGTTAGTAGAACCTTAGAAAATCTGGAAAGGCCAAATTGGGCCAAAGAAATGCACGCGGGAAAACCTCCCGCCTTAGAAGCAGCATGCACCGGCCGCCACAAGACAACGGGCGCCGCACGTAGAAAAGCAGAAGGCAGTCCGGTAGGGAAAAATACACGCCTTCAAGGCAAAAT
>NW_027158898.1:0-14618 GCF_002600585.1 Cystoisospora suis
GCCCGCTACACTGGTGCGCGCGGAAGACACCACGCCCGCATGCTGGTAAAAGACACAGTAAGCTACGTGGAAGCCCGCGTTGCAGTCTGCTGTACAAAAGGAGACCAGCACTCCAGTACGTTGCGCATCCTCTAGGGGGTATTCGCCGGACTAGCAGAGAACGTGTTTCGTGAGCACTTCACAATCCGGCAAAGCCACGGGAAACAACGCGACGTAGCTCCCGTCCGAGCAGTAAGAAAGATACAGTCCTGCCACAGACAATTCGTTGCTCCGAATGCTCTAACTACGGAGAAAAATTCTTGTCGCGGGATGCGAAAACCGGCAGCTCAGTCCGAAGTACCTCAGACGGGGAATGGTCTGATGAAATTGCGAAAGTCCTGAGATGAGGGAAGAACATGTTTTGCGAAACAATGATAGCTGTCTGGGCTTGAAATTGACCCAGTTTCACATCACCGAGAGCGGCACTTCTAGCGAGAATCCTCGCCACACTGTACGAGCGACCCCGTCTGCGCCCTTCTTCTGCGTACTAGAGGACCATTCGATGAAGGTCGCGGTCTCGCCAGCTGACTGGACCAACATCACAAGTGGAGACAAATTCAAGCACTACGTGCAGCTGAACTCAGTACAAAATGAACAACCATATGGTTATCTGAACCCACGGTCGGGAGGGGGACACATCGAGGGCTGGATTCGAACGAAAACTCACGAACGCGACGTCGTCGCCTTCGATGTCGAAGGCGAGGTCAAACATGAGCGAGTGCAAGGCTGGTATCAAAGGAGACAGAACAGAAGCCAGAGACGACCCGGCAAGGGGCTGTAAGAGAACGTTGTGAAGGGCTGCGCTGCCCATCGCCTGTGGAGAGTCAGTAGAACGACCCCGAAGAAAAAGAAGCCAGGACAGCACACAGAACATTGAGTTTAAGGAGTTGCTCTCTCAATATAAGAAGCCGAGCAGTCAAAAGAACACGAAGGCCAGCAGACTTCGAGTTGTTCAATTCTCCCCTCATGGCCCACCGACAGGAGAGTCCTTGCAGTTCTACGAAACTTCTCACGGCCCGGACCAAGTGAAGTACCGCTGACATTGAACTCATTAAGATATGTTATGCTCGCGAAGCCGACACCGTGCACAACTGACTCGACTGTTCGCTGCCAATACCAGAAGAATGTAGCCGGAGAGGTGACACTACACGAGAACTATTTCCTCGTGTTTCACTCTTCCACGAGGTGTGGAGTGACCTTCAACCATAACCACCGCCGAAAGTGGAGCTGTACTTGCTAGATGCAAACGTGCCTGGAATGTGAGATAATGCGCAGCAGTCCGCTGGTACTTGCACCCGCCAACCTCTCTGGCTATCGGCACCCTCATAATCCATACAGAGTCCGTTTAACATATCCGTAGGCGCCTCTCCACCGCCATACATAGTGGATACTGTGAGACTGCACTCTTAAGAGAGGGGTGCAAGACGGAAGTACAAAATAGAGAGAAGGTTCCGCAGACACCAACGCGAAAGGGAGGGGTAGGAAGAAAAAATTGACGGGTCCACCTGAAGTGTCTACTTTTTTTCGCGTCCAGACAACATGAGAAATGGGTATATAGCCCGCGTGTACAAACGCCGTGGCAGTCAGAAGCGTCAGTGTAGCGTTCATCCGAAGCCAAGAAGAAAAATCAGAAAACTGAAAGCAATCCATGTGTCCACGGAGGTCTTACTCGGAGCGTTGAGGCTTCTGATTTGTTCGAAGGACAGGTCCCAAGAATCTGTAGAAGTACCTCCACACTGCTCCGCACCACCCTCCGAAAGGCTGGAGGAATACTAAGAGCGTAGGCGTCAGTGAAAAACATCCGGCAAGAAAGAGAAGACAGAATCGAAGAAAGTACGGACGTTCCGACACGGTCTACGAGGCGAATGAAAACAGATCGCGTCTGGTAGTAGACGGGACTCTGAAGGCAACCAAGATGCAGCGCGGTGCAGGTAAGATGGGGACCCGTGTATCCGGGAATGTCAATGCGTGCCTGTGCAGTGGCAGCAGCCTACAGGCAACGATGTTCAATGGTAGAAACAGCAATGCTGGGGAGGCACCCGCCGACGAGCCATGCTGGGGTCTGGCAGAAATCGGAACAAGGGAGAAATATTGTGGAAACCTGGGGGGCTGGTCCTTCGGCGAGCCAGGGGTAGATTAAAGGGCAGGTACGCAATACCGATAACAGAAGAGACAGGCAAAACCACAAGGCTGGCACAAGAGACAGGCAAAACCAAACGGCTGACACCAGAAATTCTTCAGACGAGGACGAATGGAGCCCCAAAACAGTTTAGAGCGGCGAAAAGACAGACATCTACGGAAGAACTCACAAAAAGCGCACTGAACGCTTACCTCCTCCACAACTTCCCTGGTTGAGTGCAGGTGCTGTTTGATAGCATGCAACAAGGTTTCCATTTGTCGTGCGATATCGTTTGTTTCTCCTCCTCTCGTTTCATGGGGGGGAGATGCACCGCCTTCTCGGTTGTCACCCGACGCTGGTGGATGCACCACGAAGACATTCGGACGTGGGGCTCTTTCTAAACCGCCTTCTTTTCGTCTGCGCTTCTTTCTGCGGTGCGCGGGGCTTCCAGGTCCTCCACTCTCCATCGTTTGAGACTCTAGCGAGTGCTCCTCACTGTTTCCTGAGAAGGCCCTCAAGAGATATGCCTGCACCGCGTCTAACCATACGTCTGCGGCGGCACACCCCACGCATATGTCTTCTTGTTTTCGGGCCGCTTGTTCCTCTACCGCTTGCGTCGTCCCTACCTGGACTGTCTTCCCCTCAGTCTGGTCTTCCACACGTGCGCCACCGCACTTCACCATGCCTTCCGCGAAGGACCCCAGAAGGCGGACAATCAAAGCACAGACTCGGCCATAACTACCGGTTTGACGTTTCTTCAGCTCTGCCCGCCGTCTGCCCCTTCTTTCCGGAACCGCATCTTGTAATCCATACAAGACTTGGGCGGCAGATATTTCTCGGGCTGTGTAACGGGACAGCAGATGCTCCAGCAGCACCAGGACAGAGTCTGAATAGGAGCTCGGACGAGGGAAGCACCCAGGACCTGAAGCAGGTGAGACGAGAGAATCCTCGGAGAGAGAAGTCACGGGGGACTCAATTCTTATGTGAGGACGAGCAAGCGCCGCCTTAGCCAAGCCAGGCTCAGTGGCCTGCCTGGGCGGCGTCTTCCTGCGTGTCATGTCGAGGAGGGGCCTGTTTTCTTTGGAAACGTGTGTGCGCTCTAAGGAGCTACTGCCCCGACGCTGCGTTCAACACATTGGAAATTCGTGAATCTCGACCTGATGCGGACGCGGGTAGCTGTGTGGACCTGACGGAAGGAATAGCGCATGTCGAGTTGTGGGGAGACGACAGAAAGTAACTACGCTAGAGGAATGACGGGAAGCAGCCGGATCGGCACACACGAATCCACACGAGCTATGCGGCTTCCTTTCCCGTTGAGGGAGAAAAAGCGGTCTGAGCGACTCCTGAAGGACTCATTGTCAGGCGGTCGCAACGAGGTGGTGTTATAAGAACGTGTAAACTCAAGTTAGTCGTATGTGGACTAAAAGAAACACCAGGATCTTCGGTGAGATGAAAATGACGCTCTCCGGGGAAGAAGATCGATGCTACAATGCCGATGAATTTCAGCCCCAGTTTGGGCGCGTGCATGCAGAATGCCCCCCATGTGGTGTGTTTTTCTCGGTCGCTGTTTTCTGTTTTCCGTCTGACGGAATTGCGGCCTAGGAAGAGGGAACCGGCGGTTTACTATGTACGGAAGCCCCCCACCACGGTACTAAACGATAGCTTATCGAAGTTTTCTTCTCTTTTTCGTGGTACTCTGTTGTGTGTCCCCAAGGCCGCCACTCAGTACCACGTCCTCGGCGCACACCTCGGCACTAACTCTCTTCCACAGCACTTTACACGCTGGTGACCTCTATCCGGTTCTTCTTTACTTTTCCTGAGAGGCTTTTTCGGGTGGCTTGAAGTCTCCTGTGCCGTTTCTGTTTCGCTCGATTTCGCCATCCGTGTATGCATGCCTGGTTGCATGCTCCCTTGAAGGGTAGTTAGCAGGTGCAGTCATAATGGTTCTTTCTTGTCTCTGGTATTCATATCTGTATTTGCCGGTTGGTCACGCAGTTGTTCATTAGAAATCCCACCAATTTTTCAGCTCTTCGTCGTCTTCTGCTTTGTCCTCACACTTCCAGCGAAGTCCGGCCAAGCGGCATGCGGGTACCCCTGCTCCTCTCGGTCTGTCTTTCCTTCCGTCGCGTTTGTTGTCCGAAAGTAACCGGATATCTGTATGGTATCAACTCTACCATCAGAGCTTCGTAGCGTGTACGGCCGCCTAGAGTTGGACTGTTTTCTGTTCGGGTCTTTTCAAATACATCTCAGCACGTAAATGCCAGCTTTTTTATGTATCCCCCGTATGAACTTTTCATTCCGGATCGTTGCGGCCCTGTATCTGACGGCTAGACGAGTGCGTGCGGAAAGCGCCGCCCTGGCGAAGCATTGCGTGTTCCTGTGCACATGATTATGAAACAAGAACACGTCTACACGTCTAAGTCCTACTTTCTTCCTTGTACGGAGGAGACACTTGGAAAGGCAGTTGGTGAGCTTCGCATGATGGACGGGGCATCGAGTAAGGCAAGGGACCAAATCCGGGCATCGATTGATGCGGGAGAGTACAAGGAGGCTATCAGACTTGCATCACAGCACCTCATAAGAAAGGGAGGGAGCAGGAATAACGAAACGGCTTCACTCTTCAAAGCTCTCCGGACCGTAGCTCTAACCCGTTGCGGTAGGGTAATCTTCTGATGGCTTTCCCGATTTCTCCGCGCTGCACGACAGAATGGTTTTTGCATAGGCTTCGTTCTAGCGACAACTACCGGCGTGTGGATGCGTACGTATGCGTTGGAGAGCTTGCGTACTTGTTGTCATACCATTCACCTTTATTTACATTGGAAGTCTTGTCATTCGATAACAATGCAACTTTAGTAGTGCGTGGAGCGTCTAGGCGCGAAGGCAATGTGATAGAGTAGAAGGGCTCTCTGCACAGTGGGTGTTCACCGCTTCTGATATGCTAGATGTACGGTGCATCCTGGATGAATGCAGTTTCTTGCTGCCGTTCCGGCTCTCGTTCAACGCGGCGGCCATACGGTTTGGTAGACAGAAACATTTTCCAAGGACATGCTGATGGGTCTGCCCCTACATGAGATCGTAGACTGGGAGGATTCCTCGTGGTGTGTGAGTAATACTCTAGATGCTTCTCAGTCCGGTTGACATAGAGTCCATCAGAGTCATGTGACCCTCACATCTTCTCCGGGCGACTTTTGAACAAGGTGAGTGGGGGGAGGAAGGCGCTGATGTGTTGCAAACCAAGTGAAGACCGTGTGGATGTCTACAGTCTGTGGTGTTAGGACTCTGCGCTCTCTCTCAGTTCGCCATTCTCTCCTGCATGGAGCGTTGTCGGCCGCCGCTTGTTTGAACTGCAGGCCAAGAGGACGACGCTGTGACTGCTGCGAGGGAACTGGAGCGAGTCGAAGATAAAAGCCTCGAAGCAACTCGACTCGTCAGTGTTGCTTTCAAAGAACTACGTGAAGTTTGTAGGGAATCACAATCACTGCACTGCATACCTGCTCGGCGTAACCAGATGAAAAGCTAGGTCCATTGTTACACATCGAAGCGTGCAATGCGTTGCAGTAGTCATTCGAATAGCCTGTCGATCGTGCGCAACACAAGCTAATCAGCGCCGTCTCGATCAGGTTCCATTAGATTTCGTGTAGTTCCCCGTCCTGACGCTCCTGTCGCCACGTGACAAGATGAGGCTGTAGAGTGTCTTCTCCTGTTGCCGGTATTGCTGTGTCCGTGTAAGTCGCCTCTTGTTTGTTTCTGCAGCCTTTAGCTGCACTACTGCCTTGGACTCCATTCGACTGATGTCGCCTAGGGCTTGCAGAGCTGCGCTGTTCCAGTTGGCTTGCGTTGTATTTCTTTCTTAGACTACTTACCTCCGACTCGAGCCAGTGCCCGACAGTTTTTGCCCTTGTCAGAGGCAGAAGACGCGTGCGCTTTCCTCGATAGCTTGGCGTCGAGCTCACTGCGATTCGACAAGCTACAGCAAGGAGCGTGGAAGCTTTTCAGCAAGTTCAAACGTCCGAAGTACTTGGAATGGGTTCTTGTCTGCATACTTCTTCAGGTGCGGCCATGCCTTCCTCTTTGTTTCAAACACAAGCGATGGCCAGAGAAGTTTTGCCGGTCACAGTTTGGTCAATGCTTTCGGTTAGGGGTGGCAGTCAAACGGCACACACACGAGAGCCCTTCGTTATTCAGTGCAGGAGCAACTATACCAGCTCTGTCTCCCATAGGAGACACGGCCATCGTGACGTAGAAGCAAAAGGTAGCCATTGTTCTCACAATACGGGTTTTCCCAATACGGGATCCGATCCGCTTCAAGTACATTCCCTCGTTTTCCTGCGCGAAAGGAAAGAGTTACATGGACTTTGCCAGACCAACGGTTTCAAGCAGATGGTCAGTCACCTTTTGGGACGTGCCGTTGTACTTCGGGGCTCTGGCGTGCTGCGCCCACATCGGACGACACTACGACCTACGGGCGTGCCTCTGATATGCGTCAAGTGATCACCTGTTCTCGTGTCTTCTTCCTTGGTATAGATTTTAGGTTAGTGTCCCTGTTTGAGTACTGTTAATGGATAGGAAACAGCCACGTGTTTTGTCCTCTTCTCAGGGTATTGGCCCGACTTCTGAAGCAACGTGGTCTCTCGCGCAGAAGCTGCTCGCTAAACTCCCCCCGATAGGCGGTCTCCCGCAGGTGGCCCGGTCTCCGCCAGATGTTATGCGAACGCCGGTCGGGTGCTGCCAGCGTCGCGATGCTTATGCTCGTGAGCTCTTTTTTGGCACCTCTTCAGAACGACACGCCGCACTGTAGAGACTGCATCTTTCAGCCTTTCCTAAGCTCCGCTTCCTTGCTAGTTGGCCTCTGCATCCTTCCTGTCGCCGGTCGCTCGACTTCAATGGGCACTTCAGTGCTGACGGGCAGCCGTGCGAACAAAGGCACAGCGTGCTGACGGCCTGTGTTTCTGAAAGCCGGAACGTTGCTGTTCACTCAGCCGCGGAGGAACCTGCTGTTTCTGTCTGTTGAAGCTTTGTTTTGTACCAGCGAGCCTCCCGATGTACCCCACCGAATGTGGCTTTGTTGAAGGGGGCTGAAGGGACTGTCCCGGCTTTTTCTTTTCTACGCTGGCAGCTTGAGAAGAGAAACAGGGCACGAGGCGGCTTTTCAAGAAAGTTTTTCGAAGGACCAAGAGAAGTCGAAAGTTCGACAGTATTACCAGGCTAGACGCTTCGACGCGAACGGTGCTTGGCTTTTTGCTATTCTGGCTGTCCTGTGTGTTCTCTCAGGCTTTATTCTCGAGTTCTCCGTCCTTAGGCAATCTTCACAGTACCCTGAAGCCCTCGGTGAGTATTCCTCTTGAAACGAGGAGCGAGCAGTGAGGGGGAGCCATTCTGTAATGTAGAGAGCTACAGCGCGGACGAATACACGAACAGGTCTCTGTTTTGTGAAGCCACAAACCTTCCTTTCAGGTGGCCCCTTCCACGCTCCTCATCCTGTCTTTGTGCCGGGATACTCTCGAATTTACCTGGCCAGGGCTGGTGGTCCGGAAGCGAATGAGAAATTCTGTCTTTTTGTGAGGAAAGAGGGGATCGACCAAGCGCACCCAGGAGCCTGCTTTCGAGATCTTGAGGAGAGGTCGCAAATTGCGCCGAACCGACTGGAGGCTGCGCCGCAGACACCGATGGAGGGGCCACACTGGTATTTCTCTCTCGACTTATTCTTCGGGTTGCTCCTGTGCCGTCAATCTGTCGGAGGGGTCCCTGTGCTAGGGACGCGAGTGCGGGCCGCCTCTTCTCACTCGCCTTCCCAGGGTGTTATGGGCAGTGGAAGTTCAGCTTAGGAGAGTGTGCGTGCAAACTGCTCTTTGGTCGTCTCTGCCGCCCGTGCTTACGCACTATATATGCACGGGGATCCTGGAGGGCGCTGAAGTGCAAGCCGGTCCCTTTCTAGATGCTTTTGTAGGTTGCAAAAGGTTCGCTGTTGTTCTGAGCCTTCCCTGCAGAGTTGCTGGATCAGCAGAAAGGCATTTCACTCGTCGCTCTTGAGGAGCTTTCTTTACGACTGCAAATACTCTTAGAGGTACGACACGGTGGCCGCTCGACTGAATGAATTCCTCTGGGTGCAGCAGACTGTCATAGTCCCCACCGGGTGGATCGCTGAAAGAGATGGATGTACGCAGAGATCAATATCTCTCACTGTTTGTATGTGGTTTCGGCAGTATGCTCCTCTTCCCGGTCGATCCCTTCTCTGCCGCCGTTATCCCCCTGCCCGGGTAGTAAAGGTCCACTCAAAACCATTCGCAATGCTTTTGATCTCGTGCACGTAGACGGCGGCTCGTCCGCTGCTCCATGTTGGAGGGGAGCGAGTTTTGCACTCTCATCGTTCTGGGCTAGAGAACTAAGCAGGCGAGTGAGGCTTGCCTAGGCGCTAACTTCGAGCAGTGTTCTGGATAGCCTGCTCTTCACCCCCTTCCGCATCGCGAAGCCTTCTATGATGTAGACAGTTGTACTGCAGCGTATGGACGTTTTCCCCCGCTGGATAGTTACCGGACGTCTCACGGCTGTTTCAGCGACGCAGGTGCCCGTGCAACACCGGCTGCTCCCGAGGCGAGCGCGACTGAAGGCAAAATGTTATCAGCTCGGTGCGAGTGGGCCTTCTTACCAGGGCTGACGCAAGTCGACACCTGTCGGAAAGTTCACGCGTGTTTCTTTGTCTTCAGCCTCCTCTCAATTCTTTGGTCTGCAGGCCGGCCGCCTCCGGGAAGCCTTCGAGATCTCTAAGCAGCTGCTCGAATGCGCGTGAGTGTCACTTCTGATCTTTCTACAAGAGAGACCACAGCGGACAGCTGCGCGGTGCCGTGGCGTGTCTGTAACTAACGGATTTTGAGGTGCGACGGTTTGTGTCCCTTGCTCGTGACAGCGTGTCGTAGAGATCTCTTTCATTCCCCTGGAACTTTATATTACAATTTTGGTTCTTGAGTTTACTGGTGGACTTTCCTGTAACGTCACTAGAAGCAACTGTACGTTTCTTGATAGCCGGCGGAGCTGGTCACGGTTTCGGTTGTTGCGCCTGAACCTTAGTCTTCAAACCTAGCTGCTGCTGTGTGGCGTCTCAGTCCACGCCTAGAGAGCCTACGGTTTGGGCGCGTCAGCTGTATATGGTGTGATCGGATTTGAGGCACCTTCTTTCGAAACTGCCTCTCGGCTGTTTAGGCGTCTAGTACGGACTAACTGCAAACTCGTCGGCCGGCGCTCGTTGCTCGCGCAAGTTGCCCTTTCCAAGTGATTCACAGTTCAAAGTACATTTGGTCGGGCCCGCGCCTGGGACACTCAGTGTTCATGGCCGCACGTCTGAGTGCTCGATGTTCTTCGCCTTCATCATCAGTACACGTTCTGTTTAACAGACTCCTTTAAGCGTTGCATGCGCGTGGAGTGTGTATTCTTCCCAGGCCGCTCAATGTCAGAAACTACGAAAACTGCATCCGCATTGCCCTTGCATGTGAAGACACAGGAGAGGGCCGGACCCTGCTGAAGGATCTCGAGGCTCGGTGGAGGGCGGCCTTTCACACCTCGTAAGGCTGCTGCTCCCAGTGATATTTCTATGAACTGTCACACAACGCAAGCCAGGAGAGCCTTGTTATGGAAGCTCGGATCCACAGGGACGGCCATCACTTAGAATGCTGACCAGTTTCGGATGCGAGCGTGGTTGAGAGTGGTGGCGGTCCTTGGTGGGCGCAGAGCCGTGTTGACAACTCGGGAGCCATAGTTATACGGAGGCGCGGGAGTTGGAAGGCCTGCGCGTAGTCCTCTGCACTTCTCTCCCACTATGGTGTTTCCACGCACCTGCGTAACTGCACATGTTCGCACACTTGGTCTGAATCTCTGTATTGACACGAGGATGGGGTGTCTAGCTGCCCGCTGACGCGGCAAAGTGAGGAGGTGCGGGTGCGTTGTTTGACAGATCTCCGAACGGCTCTCTGCGCTGTGCCTGCTTGTTTCAGATTCGAGGCGGCTTATGCATTGCTCGCTCTTCATCGCCTCGCCGTAGTGCGGCCCTTGTCGGACGCGTGCCACCAAGTGTGGACAGGTAAGACAGCGGACGCTAAGAGGAGCTCTCTGTTGCAAGGCAATGCCTCAAATAATGAAAACTGAGCGGTCAGGATCGCCGTCTGGGGTACTTAAGTTGTGTGACCCACTTGGAGTTCATATTAAACCCAGCAGTTAAACGAAGTAACCACTGGATCTTATCCATGAACTCATGACTGAGTGCTGCTGATGAGGCCGTGGAGACCCAAGCGAAACTGTTGGTCGTCGCGTGGGATCAAACGCTCTGATGTCCAAGCAAACAAAAGGACAACTGACAGAGTCCTGTCTGTAGTGAAGAAATGACTTTGCCGGTGCTTTCTGCTTTTTCGTAAGGTGGGCGCGGGTAATTGACAGGCCACTTAGTCGTCCTTCCGATGTTACAGGACGTTGTGTTCCGTCGTGCTTGTGTTCGTAGATGACTGCCTGGAGGAGATGTGGCCAGATGGGGCTCGAGGAGAACTCGTGAAATGCATAGTCGAGTAAGCCTTCCTGTCTCTCCAGGGTACAAGTAAGGGTCGCACAGTCGTGGATTGGTGGACTTAGTCCCAGTGTAGTAGAATCAACCGCTGACAGGGCGGAGCAACGAAGAGCAGGCGTACGAGGGTAAGGATGATCGAGGTCAGTCTTAGTTTTCCGCGCTTATGGCCTAGGGTTAAAGCTGGGAGTCCGCTTGTCTCAAGGAGAGACTGTTCACGGGGACCAAGAAGTTTCCTCAGCAGTCTCAGCAGGTTGTAGCAGTTGACTAGACAAATTTAGGGGATCTGGTAAGGGGTGCAGAGAGTTCCAGACCACAAGCTTAGTGATTTAGCTACTGACAGCCTGACCCAAAATGCCTGGCACATGAGCATACATGCAGGCGCTTCTCCTTACCGCGTGGTAGAACTGGAAGCTCAGATGCTTTGCGAGGAGGGGCTCGGAATCATAGCTGGGGAACCTGCTGCTGACACGTGCTGCTGGGTGGCAGCTGTCAGTCTAAAATGGAGCCGGCGTACCCTACGAGCAGACCATCCTTTTCAGCCAAGCCCTGCGCACGTTGTACACCCAGGTGACGTAAGTCTTCAACCATTGATTGCTGTGCCGTGTCCCATCAAAATTGAGTCCAGCTTTTCCATTTGGGCTGTTCGTAGATTTGTACAAGCACACGGTCACGACTCCCGTACTTTCTTTACCCTCCGCGGTTTACTGGGCTGTCTGGTAAGTTGCGCGACTTTTCATGTGACAGCGCTTCCCGGGGGAGGCGAGGAAGGCGGGCCAAGTTGCAGATAGTGATCGTTGCGCGCGGCGCTGCAGGTGATGAAGGCTTCGTCCCGTGTTTCAGTCCTGAAGTGTTTTCACATCCCCAGGTGAAGCACAGTCTCTGACCCGCCCCGTCCAGAAGAGCGGAGCCCCAGTGTCTAGGAGGGGTGGTGGGGCGTCTCATAAGGCCGTAGAGACTTACACACTCCAAGAGCTTGGTCGAGAAGTGCTGCCCTTGCCTTTTTGCGCGCAGCCGGCATCGTTGCAGTCTTGCTGTGCTACGAGTCTCCAGGAACTGAGGGGTACGTGGCACAGTCTTTTCCAGGAGAGACTGGAAGCAGCGGAGACGAAAACAAAAGATGCTGAGAAGAGAGAGGAGACAAATCCGAGTGGTTTGGCCGCATCGAGCGTGACAGCTGAACTTGACACTGCGCTGAAGAACGTGGTGTGCTTGGAGAAGACGCTCCACGGTAAAGTGTCTAGATTTCTTCCAGACTTTCGTTGTTACAACGCGGACTGGAGTTCAGCTGGCGTCGGCGGCCGTGGTGCTGCTGCGGTCTTTACACTTTGCTACGGCCGGCTTGTCTTTGTCTGTGGTAAAGCTGCTTCGGTCCGTCGTCAGGCATTGCTCTTTACGGAAGCGGAGAGGCATTACCACTCCTGCTGCAGTCCTTCGTGGCGTGTTAGTTGCTGTTCAGTTTCTGTGAAGACATTTTTTGGCCTTGTATTGAAAGCTTCTCACGGTGAAACTGTTGATTAGATCGCAAGCTCGTCTCCACACCGTTTACCTGGAACTGTTCTCAAGAAGGGTCTGCAATTTCGTCCTCGAGTCTGAATGTGCATTCGTGGTCAGTGCACTCCGGAGACGTAGCTGGAGTGCGCCAGGCACCCGGGCTGTCCCGGAATGAGTTATTCTTTTCTTGAGAGGTGACGCATTTGATTACTGTGTTTGCCGGCGCCTGCAGCTTTAGGGTACTACACAGCCCTTCCTTCAAAAGCGGTTTCAGCTGTTAGTGACTGGACTCGCTTCTACTTTGACTACCGGAAGGTAAACTACGGCCAGAGAAACTATATTTGGTGACAGGCGCTTTTGTTTAGTGTTGTTTTGCCGCTAGTCTCCATTGAACTTGGGGAGCATGCTCTAAACCGGCTGACTGTCTCCCAACTGGGCTAGGCAGTAGGGACAGTATGATCATGACTACGTAGTGAGCGGTTCACTTTCCATGCGTTGAAGAGCTCAGGAGACAGCGCACAGGCTTGGTCGTATGCGAGGTGAGGTGTGCCGAGCGTCACACCTGTGTTGCTACTTTGTTCTCTAGACCTGACACGCAGCCAGTGTCCGCCGTTATCGTACCGGTCCCTACGCTGGCGATCGACAGCGCGTTTTCTTTTCAATGACCTAGTCCAGCAAGGTGGTTGAGAATTCTCCGTAGGCATGGCGGGTGCCCGTGCCCACGTATCTGTCAATTGCCGCAGCAGTATGTGTTCTTCTCAGGTGTCTGGAAGAGACAGAAGTGCGGCGGATGAACTTCTTTTACTGGCAGCTGACGTATTACTCTACTTGGACTTCGAGTCCTGTCGCAGTGAAGCGGGCGCGTTCGCGCAACGCAGCCAAGCCACTTCGACTGATCCACTGCTCCGTCGTCGCTTTTACTTTATCGCCCTTACACTGTTGTCACAGGTAGGCGCGGCGGGATGTGTCGAGGCGTCACATGCGTGAGTGGTGGTTTTGCCAGAGGGAACGTGAGTATGAGAACTTAGCAGATGATGTAGCTTTCATTAAACTCATCAGTCACCTGGCAGCTGTACTCAAAGTCGGCCTGCGCACTGGTCTTTGGTCTGTGCTCAAGTCACTGCGCGTGGCTGCTCTTACAAGCACCCTGACTCGTAGCACCGTTCGCAGCGGTTGTGTAGTGTGCTGATGACATCGTATTGTGTCCTTGATTTTTTCACGATGGCGTACTAGTTTTTTAGGTTCTAGTGGAGCTCAGCGGCGCGGAAGCTGGAAAGGACCTCTGCACTGCATAGGTGGCACCGTGCGTCGGATGTTAGCGAAGCGAAACTGCATAGTAATCTCCATCTAGTGGCGGGACTAGCTCCACACCCGGCCGCCACTGTCTTCTGCAAGCACCCTCGCAGCTCCGGACGTGCTTAGCTAGGTGAAGGTGAGAGTAGGCGATACGCGTGTCTCCGCGTCCCCTCGGTCTATGCCCCAACAGACGTTGAGCTCATAGTACACGCTGAGACAGTCGATAGCCGACCTCACTTCTGGTCCCTTATGGGTGTTATTCGCTTCTTCAGGCTGTCTCAAGCCAGGATGCATCAGGGCCTGGTGTGTCACCACCAGCAGCGGCCCCGGGCCATCGTGCCGTCCTTCAGTGGCTCACAGCCTCTGTGGGTCTTTTGACTACAAGCAAAGAACTCTTTAGTTCTCTAGACATCAAGAACGCGATGCTTGCTTCCCTCGGTTACAGTCTTCTTTTTCCTCTTAGTGACTACGGATTCAGTGGCGACGTCGTGAAGATTGGGAAACAGATTCAGAACTTGTCTGAGGATACTATCAACTCGACGACTGATGGTCTCTGCGCGTGTTTGGAAGAAGGATCGTACACGGCAATAGCGGACTGCCTCCTTAGTCGCAACGCTGTATGCGCTTCGTTGCTGACCTCGGTGGCTGAGCTGGAAGGGTGCATCCATCAAAGCTGCGGCGAAGGCATGGACTTTCAGCGAAGTATTTTGGCAATTGCGTGTACAGCTAAACTCCAGCAAATCTCTTTCCCACTTCTTTCAGCAGCACGGATCTCGGCGAGAGAGGCAGTACTACCAGGATTCTCTATAGATACTACTTGGCTCGCTCTGGCCGGTGAAGACCGCCTGGCGGGGAGAGTGGCCGCCACAGGAATGGATTGCCGGAGTGTAGTGTGTAATTTAACTACCTCGCCGCCGGAGTCTGCGAGGCTGCTGTTACACCTCGCGGATCCGGTGCAGAGGTCCTTGACAGTTTACGCAGCACTGAAAAACGGAGAGCAAGGAGCACAGAGGAGACCTCGCAGAGAAGTTGTGGCTGAGGTAGAGGCGGAAATTCAACGCGCCGTAGCGGGCACGCAGGAGTGAGTCAACGCAAGGAAGTTCGAGAAGCAGCGGAGCCTGATGG
>NW_027158899.1:0-347 GCF_002600585.1 Cystoisospora suis
AAAGGTCCGCGGAAGCGATGACGCAACGCCTTTGAACCTTCTTCGATTGGGAGGTTGGCTGTGCTAAGCCAGACCTCTTGACCAACTTGAAATGATGCGGGTCGTCTCTTCGCATCAGCGTACTTCTTTTGGTACGCTTGGGCTGCTTCCAATTCGCGCTTTGCTTGTTGAAGCTTGATTTCTGCCTGTAGCGGCAAGAGACCGGCTCCGCTCGCGGTCGGAATGTTGAGTTGCTTGCAGATTGGCTTTGGTGGAACGAATCCGTACAAAAGCTCAAACGGCGCTTGTTTCGTACTTGAATGTCGCGCACTGTTGTATGCAAACTCCAAGAGAGGTAGTAAATTAGC
>NW_027158900.1:0-4893 GCF_002600585.1 Cystoisospora suis
CCTTTCCTTCTCTCTTCTTTTCTATTTCAGACAAGGAAGGCTTTCAAGCACGAGGCTCTCTCTGTCTTTACTGAATCGGATGATGAAGATGAAGATTGCGGCCGCAGTGTGAATAGTCTAGAAGACGGATGAAAGAGGATGGAAGAACGAAAGAACATTCGTTCATCTATAGAGGGAGATACCCTGCGACTGTATAGCTGTAAGATATGTGTATCATTCTCTCTTTCTCTTCCATTGAGAGTTCTCTTACAGAGATAGAGACGAAGGAAAAGCGTCACAGGAAAGAAGGAGGAGAAAATCAATCGCCGCCTTTTCGTTGGTTTCTTTAGACTTTTCAAGGCATTTGTCTTTCCTATGGAAAGTTCGTTCTTGGTTTGGTTTCGTTATGAATCATTCAGACTCATGCCCCTGAAGAGAACAACAGCATGAGCTGAGGTTTCTACTTGCTGAAAGTGAAGCTTCTGATGGAAGTTCGATGATGTAGATCTCCTTCCTA
Source organism: Cystoisospora suis (assembly GCF_002600585.1). Lineage (NCBI taxonomy): Eukaryota > Apicomplexa > Conoidasida > Eucoccidiorida > Sarcocystidae > Cystoisospora > Cystoisospora suis. Next base: position 497 of record NW_027158900.1, read on the forward strand.
CTGGCTCTTTGGCTCTTGTACGCCCGGTGTTTTTTGAAAAGGCATGTGTATAGACGTGTGTATATCTTCATATACTCATATATATAGAGAGATCAGTAAATGTATCTATGGGTGCACGTATGTGGTGCATGCACTCACTCCTTGGAGTGAAGTTATGGGCGTGATGACCTCGTCAAGAGAGGAAGAATTATGGGAAACACAACGTCTTTTTTTTGACTTAGTAGACTCGTGATACGATTTCGCTATCAATGAGTTATATATCGTTTTCGTTACATCTGTCTACACCTTTCTCTTTATCTCTCTGACTGCCTTTTGTCTATCAACATATCTGTATTCATCAGTCAGTATATATATCCGTGTGTTTATCTATCTATCTAGCATTCAGTATGTATGGTAACAAGCATGGCTACGGACTCCGTTTATGTCTGTTCGTGTTCTTGGCTCTTCGGTTGGGACGCCGCGTGAAAAGACTTCCTCCAAGTCGTTCAAAGGCATAGCGGCCGGGAGGTTCTAACAAGACTAGGTTGCAGAAAAGAAGAAAGGACTAGATGATTTTCTTGCCCACATGTAGGCGGTGAGAAGTCTAGAGTTCTTTGAAGATTGAATCGTTATGAATGAACGGCACTGAAAGGCAGAGAAGAAACAACGAGTTTCACACCACAAGGTTAGAGACAGACATGACAACTTTTTGGGGCAGGATTACAGGGCGGTAGCTCTGGTTTTGTACACGCGCGAGTTATCACATGCTTGTTAGCGAGGAAGTCTCCGAGAATCTCTCGCAATTGCCCCTGATGAAGGGTCCTTTTCCAGCTTTTATGTATTATCATAGAACTTTCTTTTTCTATATGGTTTAGGTCACTGATCCTCCTCAAGGTGCAGTGCATAAACGGTTGCACCTGTTCGGGAACATGTAGTGCATTTGCGCCAGTTTTTTCTTGGCCAGCGCCGAAAGCAGTGGCATTAAGCAACCTTCGCGCCATCTCCCGGTGGCTCTACGCAGCGTGTCGACTCAGGGTAGGGGTGTGTACTACGATGGGTGTACGCACGCCAGGTGTTGCGCACCAAGTCGGGAGGTGCCACGAGGGGAGAAGCGGACTACGGAAACGTGTGTACGGGCCACTATCTACATAATGTGGGGTACTAACACGGAACCCGACACGGGAGCAAGGCCAAGCTTTTTTTGGCAGGTTCTCTTTTTTGATCGCACATCTCGAATAGGTGCGTAAGGCTTCTCGTTCGAGAGCTACGAACGTGAGGGAAACCACTTAACCACACAGGAAGACGATACGGAAAAGGACGGTCTAGTTGTTCTGGGTATAACAACCGAAGTCGGTTTATCCATGCCGTGTCTGTACATAAACTCCACTATATCCGTTCAACACCCCTGGCGTACCCCACCTTTTGTCACGGGAGTAAGTCCCAGCGCGAGGAACACCGCGAGCTTACAACGCAGCGGATAGGAGTTGGAAGCCACCGTTGTCCAAGTATACCCCTAGGTGTCATCCCGCACCTTTGGGCGAACCCCTCAAGGAGTTACCCCGCAAGTTTGGGTCAACGCCTCTAGGAGTTACCTGTAAACTTCGGTCGAACATCCTTAGGTGTCACCCCGCAACTTCGGGCGAACGCTCTAGGAGTTACCCCGCAAGTCACAGGCACACCAATCACAACAAACACCCTCACGGAAAGTCAAGGAAAAGAACTAGCCCTTATACCTAGGCTGATTTCGTAACCAACTACATTCATTCCAAACGGAGAGAAAGAAAAGTGCTGTTGAAATAACGACGAGGAGTAGGTGAATGAATACACGATGTAACGAAGATGAAGGAACAGTCAGTTCTCTCTTTACACGTGTCTACCTGTCCTGGTAAATCAATGCATAAGTACCTATTTATTGTGGACTCAAGATACGCCAGCAGCATTCCTGTCTTTCACTATCTTCTCTTCTCTTTCCGTCTTTTCTGGAGAACCTTGTAACAAAGAAAGTTGTTCCGCTTGTCATAGGGGTCAACTGGATATAGCTGAGAGTCAGCGGAAAAGACTCTAGACGGTGTGAGAGGGTACACGCGAAAGGTAGTAGCTTTTCTTTTCCAGGACCAGAAACAACAGCGCCTTGCTTTCAATCACTTTTTAGTTTTATCCGGATCTGCCGATCAGACGTCAGCCTGCTGCCGCACTGACACGACTGCTGTTCATCACTATACTCTCGGGTAATATATGAAGATTCCTCTTTCTCCATATGCATCGAGCAGCTAACGAGTGAAGGTTTTTCTGGATCAGCTCTTCACACAGGAAGATATCTCTGGATGATCGATTTCCACGGATCGGCTAATGGCGAAAGACTTGTTTTTCTCTGTGACTGGATCGCCTAGTAAAGAATCATTCATTCCTCTTTCTCTTTGGGTCGGATAATACACGGGCATTTCTTTCTCTCCGTATCAACAGATGCGAGCCCTTGAAGGTAGAGACCTTCGAGCCGTTTTTTCTTCACGGTTCATTTCAGATGTCAAAGAAAGAAAACTACAGACAACCCGGCAATCAATAGCTTCACACTCGCACTTCTTATCATCCATTCTAATCCCTACTTTACTTGAACTGCTGCCGCTTTGATCTTCGTCTTCTTTCCCGCCCTGTCCCTCTTTCTCTCTCCAACTCAGTAGAAAGAGTTGAGACTTCACATCGGGATACTATAGTTTCACATTCCAATCGACACTTAAGAAACAGAGATAAGATCGCAGGTGATAACTGTATATGGACCCCTGGGCTAGTCGAGCAGCACCAGCAGTGCACTTCGAGTCGACGCCTCGCCGAGCATATACGACGGGGGGTGGCTATAGGGGCTCATATATATCGGGAGGGATATGTATATATGTATGTATGTGAAGACATGAAGCGAGGGTGTGATGTGAAGACATGAAGCGAGGATGTCCGTACGTAGGTATGAAAACAAGGTTAACATGACATAGAAGGCAGATAAATAGTGGGAAGGGACGCGAATAAGTATCAAGAGATACACATACATATGAACATGTCTATCTATTTAAGGCATAGAGATACAGTAGAAAAAAGCGAATAATAGACATACAACATATACAGACAGGGCTATACGCGGAACCAAACCATCGGCATAATAGCGGCATTCCTACATCGAGATATGTACTCGACATGTCCGATCTCCTGTTTCGGAAAAACCTGCCTGTCTCTTTCCGCAAGTCAAAAGGATCAGAACGTATACCTCTATTCTTCATGGTGTGTTGATTCAAGTACATGAGGAATCGTTGGTCGATTTGTTCTCTGTCTATTTACTCTCCTTCCTTTCTCTGATTCTGTTATGTCAACTATTCATATACTAACTGACATGATGAACACCCCCACGTGCGTGCATGCATCATCACATGGGCCGCGATCTGCCAGTCGACGAGAGAACGGAGAGGCTGTAGAAGATATATCCGTGTCCCACAGCCGGACATGACAGAAGCGTGATGATCTGGAAGAATGTCTACAAAGAGAACGTTACTAAAGGTTTTCTTTTCAACGAAGAAAACGAAGTGAAACTTCCTTCTACGCTCTGTTCCTGAGGCAAATCTGTTCACATCTGAACGGGAGAAGAAAGAGAGGAAAAACACAGAAAGAGAAAAAAGAATTAATGAGTTCTCAGGGCAGCGGATGACGTGTATATACACTCAAGAACCTTTCAGTTATCAGAGGAAGGCGACTGTCGAAGATCGCCTTCAGTCGAACTCCCTCTTGTACGTCTCACCCAGGGCGCACGCCTGTACCTCGACCAACTGCTGCATATATATATATATATATATACAACCCAATATCCGCAGATATGACTTCTTCGGAGCTTCTTTTGTATACGTGATTAGACAGATAAATGCATGCAGATCGACTTCAAGATGGCCATACGTATTCCTACGTAGAATGTAGAAGTTGACGAAGAAATGAGATACGTGCGTGATTCTGACCATCCATACGTAGCTCTAGGGGATGGTGGATAGACAGGCGCTAGAGAAGAACTACACGATGACGAAGTTTACTGAGTTAACACCCATGTGAAAGAGAACACAGAAACCTTTCCATACGTACACCAAAGGTACAGCAAGGTGGGCAGCACATACACTGGAGTGGTCATCACCATGTATGAACTCAAGAAACGAGCAGCGAGATACATTCAACAGGCGTTTAGGGTTCAGTGTTTGGGCTATTATAACAACTATTCAAGAGGAGAGATCATGACGAGGTGAGATGTCTGAAGGNNTATATAAGAGGAGAGAAGAAAAAAGTGCGAAGAACATATGTCTTAGCTTGCTTAACTATTACTCTCTTCGCATACACACAAGGACCCCGTCAGTGAAACTTCGTGAGTCCAGGTGAGGTAGAAGTTCCTTCAAACA
>NW_027158900.1:4926-5140 GCF_002600585.1 Cystoisospora suis
TCAAACAGAAGTTTTTCTAGACATGTAGAAAACGAAGCCGAAGCAAGTATAAATGCACCACCATTATCAACAGAGTGACGGGAGAGAGGAAAGACAGATAAGAGACAGACAGATGGTGAAAAACAACGAGACAGGCTGATAGAATGCTCGAATACAGTTAGACCATCATATCGGTTCAGAGACAAGACAGGCACTCGCGTCATATCGAAACCTC
>NW_027158901.1:0-190 GCF_002600585.1 Cystoisospora suis
TCTCTCCTTCTTCTTCAGGAGATGATAAGCAAGGAAGTGCATGCATCCAGGGACATGGTGAATGTCGTTTACTTCCACAAGATTTGGCTCTTCTTCTTCTTGGAGCTGTGGCTGTCGGTAAGAGGAGAAAGAAATCCAAATGCCATCCATCCATACAAACATCGCGAGTTTCTTCTTCTCTTTCTTCTTT
>NW_027158901.1:381-3894 GCF_002600585.1 Cystoisospora suis
GAGAAGAAGAAGAAGAGTAAGAATGGGTATGAAGACTCATCATATAGGAGGTAAACGAAAGCTAGATCAAAGATACATAGCCAAGCAAAGCTAGGTCAAAGATGCATACAAAATATCGAGGCGATCGGTGAGGTCTGGTCGAAATTCTCTGCTCTTCTTCTTCTTAGTTTCCTTCACTTTCTCCTGTCTATCTCTATCGATCTATCCATGTTTCGCTATCTATCTATCTGTAATCTATCTATCTTTAATCTATCTCTTTCTCTTTGATCTTTCTATTTCGAGCCTTGAGTGGAGATGTGAGTCAGTAGGAGGGTGGGTAGTGTCGGCATCCTCGTTTTCTCTTCTCTTCTTCTTCATTACGAGACTTCGTGACTCGTGGGACTTTTTGGAAGGACAAGGAGGTCTTCTTCTTTTTCTCATCTTTCCTTCTCTAGAGATCTTTCTTCTTCTTCCTCCTCTTCTTGTTCTGCTTGCTGATCCCGTGTGGCACCTCGTGTCTGTTCTCCTCTCTTTCTCAGACACGACTGCATGCGATCCTCTTCTCTATAAGAAGCGGTGGACCGATCCGTAAGAAGGTCTAAAGAGAATTACATAATTGCAAAGGATTTACATGCAGTCGTGATACAAGACATCTTATTACATATCACTTCTGCATTATGCTTTTCTTCTCCGTCCTCTTTCTTTTCTTCTCACTTTCTTTCGAAGATGGTGTAAGGAAGAGGCGTGGCCTCTTCACTTGAGAAAAACGAGATTTTCTTCCTCTCCATCATTCCTCTCTTTCTCTCTCTTTTGCGTCCTCCAATGGCCTCCCACTTCAGTCTTTCTTTACTCAACCCGGTAGAGTCTTTCATATCTGTCTATCTTTATCTATCTATCTATCTGTAATCTATCTTTAATCTGTGTGTGTCTCTCTTTAATCTATCTATCTCTTTGTCTCTTTATCTATCTATTTATCTATCTGTATTCTATACATCTGTCTATCTTTAGTCTATCCTCAATGTATCTATCTCACTCTCTGTATCTACATACGTGTGTATGAGTCTATCTGGATACGTGTATACATAGAGGGAGAGTCAGTAGACATATATGTGTCTTTAAGTATACATCTCCTTCATTTTCGTATATCATGCATGCGGAGGTATGTCTAGGTCACATGCAAACAGAAGAGAGCAAAGACCCAAAAAGAGGCGTCTCTCTCTCTCTTTCTCTCTGTCTCTGTCTTTTTGCCTGTTCAACACTGGCACACTTCCATCCTTTTCTACACCGCCCTCTCACCTCCTATCTCTGGTCTGCATCTCTAGACACCTGTCACACACACAGAGAGAGAGAGAGAAAGTCTCTGTCTCATCATCTTCCCCCTCCATTCTTCTCAAACATACTCAACAGCCCACCTACACATATACACATCTCTATCTATCTCTATTCTCTCTCTCTATATCTATATCTATATATGAATCTGTCTATGTCTCACTCTTTATTTGTCTGTGTATGTGTTGGAGCCGAAGTGTCGAAGAAGAGGGAGGAGGAGGTGTTTTCATGTGGTTGTGGAGGGAGGAGAGTCTTGGTGACTTTCTTCTTTCTTCTCTCCTCCTGCTGCTGCACGAGAGGTCTTTCTTGCCTTTGATAGGGAGTCGACTTCACGAAGAAGTTTATGTGGCTCGTCCTCCCATCTCTGGCTTGTTCTTTTCACGTTGGGAGAAAGAGAGATTTCTCTGTGTATGGGGTGTCTTCGAATCTCTCCGTGTGTTGGTCTGTCTTCGCGTTAGAGACGAAGTCGCTTTAAAGTCATTATGGGGGAGGTGCGAAAGAACGTTAATCTCCTCTCGAGGTGTATGTACACCCCAAGATCTGGTGGAGAAGTTTGGGCGAATCAAGTACAATGTCCAGCAACAACTGTCCCTTGTAAGAGGAATCGAGATGTCTTTCTCGTCTTCTTTTCAGCTATCTTTGCCTCTCCACACACATCCATACACACGCAGACGAGCTTAACAAGTCTCTCGGATGGTCTACACCGATCTATATATTAAAGTAGATCTATACAGACAGAGAGAGAGAGATCTGTGTGAATGGGTTAGGCAGCAACTGTGCAAGGAGGGTGCAAGGGGGAGGATAGAAAGGAGATGAGAATGATCAAATCCAAGGGGATAGAAATTCATTTTTGCTCTGAAGAGGACAAGGAGACGTGCACTCTTCTCTCTCCCTGACCCAAAAGAAAAGACGACACTTCTCAATCCATCCATACGCAACAGTAGTAGGAGTAGTACGAGTAGTAGTCATAGTAGCATTACCATGAATATGAGGACTGTATGGGATTTGCATAGTCGTCTTCTTCTTCTTCTTTTTCGACTTCTATTTCTTCTTCAAGTCGTATATTTGGCGTGTTCTTCTTCTCCGAGTCTTTGTGGGCTTGGGATGTGTGTGTCTTGTCTGGTCTTTCTTTCTTTCTTTCCTACTCTTTCTTTCTTTCTTCTTGTGTCTCTCTAGGGAGTGAAGGCGCTACTAATCTCCGACTATAAAGAATTTGACTATCCTACTGCTATAATTACTACTACTGCTACGGCGCCGTCATCTTCGTCATCTGCAGCAGCAGTAGAGCTTGTGAAAGTAATTCTCTCCTCCTCCTCCTCCTCTTAGTGGAAAAGAAAAGAAGGACAAGGAACAACTGTATATACATATATACATATATATATATACATGTATATGTGTATACTATCCATCCATGTGTATGTATGTATAGCTGTATGTACAGGAGGCGGTGTAGGTGTAGGTAATTCCTCTCTATGTGTGCGTGTGAGAAGACGACTACGTCAATTCTTCTCTTGACTTTCCACCCCTTTAGAGTGTGAAGAGCTCCATATAATATTCGCATGCGTCTGTATGAGTATTCCTATTTTTCTTTTCTCTTCTCTTTTATCTCTTTTCATCTTATGAAGCTTTCAGTTTGCTGATCGATCCTTCAAATCCCCTCTGTCGCGGTCTTTTCCATACACAGCACCAGCTACTTCTTCAAGTACTCCGAACGTACTTCCTCTCCCTCTCTCTGTCTGTATCCTCTTCCTGTCCGTTTCTCTCAATCTATCTATCTGTCCTTTATCTATCTATCTATCTTTGATTTATTCATCTATCTACCCGTCTCTCTTTCTTTCTTTCTTTCTATCTCTTGTCATTCTTCTCTATCTCACAAATTACCATGTATGAGGTATTTATGGGGAGTTATGTGCTTTCCTTCTACATCTCTGTAGAGTAAAGCTTCTATCTTATTTGCACTCTACACTACTGATACTGCAGCAGATAGACTTCTCTCTGTATAAAAGACGAGATAGCTGGATGAATAGATAGATAGATAGATAGATAGAGAGAGAGATAGATAGATAGATAGATAGATAGAGAGATAGAGAGATAGATAGATAGATAGAGAGATAGAGAGAGGAGAGATAGATAGATAGATAGATAGAGAGATAGATAGATAGATAGAGAGAGGAGAGATAGATAGAGAGAGGAGAGATAGATAGA
>NW_027158901.1:3954-7778 GCF_002600585.1 Cystoisospora suis
AGATAGATAGATAGAGAGAGAGGAGAGATAGATACATACATAGATAGATAGATGACTGAAGCATGCATTTTTTCTTTTTGTTTTGTTGTGTAGGTGGGGGTCCCCGCTTTGACCGTCCCTCTTTCGATTCTTCTTAGCTGTGACGATGAGGTGTCTCATGACGTTCTCAACTCCTCCTTCTCTTCTTCTTCTTCTTCTCTTTCTCTCCCTTCAGATCTTCTCTCTCAGTATATTCAAAGCGCTGTAAGGTGATATCACGTAGATATTTATAGGAAGCAGCAGCCTTCTATCTACTTATCCGACATTCGAACTGCATGCCTTTTTATGTATGTATGCATGCATGCACTTGTAAACTCGGGAACTTAAGGAGGAGAGTGGAGAGTAACGAAATGCCCGCGTTTTATCTCTTCTTTCCTGTATAGAATGCTAGAAAACACGCAGTTCCTCATATAAATATATATATATATATATATGATGAACTATATATATATAGATATATAGATAGGAGTATACCTGTTGTAGGTAGGACGTGTATGGTCTTGTAGACATATATGTCGATATGTGTATGTCTGTGTATTCAATCTAAGCCTATATCTCATGTAGATAGATCAAAGATAGATTAAAGATAGATCAAAGATAGATTAAAGATAGACAGATAGATTGAAGATAGATAGATTAAAGATAGATAGAGATATTTATTCTATGTCTTTTAAGATGACATAGAGTCCTCCATATCTCCATTGTCTGAACGTCTATACTTTCTCTTACCAGGCAACAACCGCACATACATATATATATCTATCTATATCTATATAGATAGATATATATATATATGTATATATATCTGGACGTATGGCATCTCTGTGTAAATACGTAGGTATATATAATGAGGAAGTTTCGTATACCTGAGGGTAGAGGTAGTGAAGTGTAGTGCTTGCTTTTCTTCCTGTACACGACTGATATCTCTCCATCTTATCCAGATCCCTCTCTTCGATATAGTAACCCCGTCACGTCTTGTCTATACACAGACCGCATGCACTCGCTTGTTTCTTCGGCTCCGAGGGCTTCTTCCCTTAAGAGAACCCCTCAGGTGTAAAGACAGACTTCTCGATCTCCCCCTCCTCCTCCTCCTTTAGAACGACAATCTTTACATGTCTCCGTTTTATCTCTGTTTCGCGCTTTTTTCTCTTTCTATCCTCACCGTTCTTTTTTGTTTTGATGAGCTACTTGGAAAGCACGGGTGAAGGTCCATCTGTAGTGTACGTACACCTGAATGGACCGTAGCAACGGACTTTACGTACAGCCATATGTTCATGTCTTTCATGAAGGTGATCTTCTTCTTTTCTTCTTGTTTCTCTTGCAGAAATGTCTAATTCAAGAGAATCACCTTGACTTTCTTATCTCTGTCTCGAACTATAGACCTCCTTCTTCTCTCTCATCTTCCTCTGGTAAATCTCTCATGAAAAGCAATCTAGCGACGCCCAAGTCATACACAGACAGACAGACAGAGAGACAGAGAGACAGAGAGACAGAGAGATAGAGAGATAGCGTCCATACGAGCAATCTGTCTATATCCATACACTTCAGTGTATGGATATAGACAGACACATAGAGATCTATAAGAAAGTCAGCTCTTGCAGATCGAGTTTCTCCATCTTTCTACAGTATCCGGAAGAGGCGTCCTTCCTATTCATTCATCCATCTTCAGTCTAGGACATTTTCTTTCTTCTAGTCTTTGTCTTTTCACCGGAAAAGGAAAGACAGAGAGACACAGCAGCCTACTTACATGTTTCATAGGAAGACTTGCATACAGATCTATATACATATATATGTATCCAGTTGTCTAGTAGTATATATGGCAGTTATGGACGTGTGTATATGCATGTAGAGATGGCTCCAAAGGAGTGAGAGGTTCGTATCCACTTCATCTGTCGTTTTGATCGAAAGATCAAATACCCCTGCTAAAAGGCCTTGGCATTTGCAGATCTATGTATGGTTGAACTCGTGCATGCATGGAAGTATATATGGATGTATAGATATGTGTAGGTAGATCTGTGGACGTTGGCGGGTCTTCACGTCTCTACACGGGCATCTCGGCGTATGTGTCTATATGTGCTGTTGATAAGAAGGAAGCTCTATTCGCCTGCTGGATAGCTAGAGAGAGAGAGAGAATATAGAGTAGACCTTCTACCCTCTAAACTTTTCATATAGATAGGTTAGCTATCTATATGTCTATCAATCTATCTTGCGTGCTATTCTCTGAAGTACTATCTACCGTCGTTCCATATACAAGCTGTCTACTTGCGTACAGGTCTGTCCCGTCAGCTAGCTATGATGTCTCTATCTCGATATGACTGTGTGCTCCAAGGTGAGAAGAAGAAGGAGAAGAAGAAGAAGCAAGGAACTCGATTCTTTACATTCTTGTAGAGATTAGATAGAGGATGATAAGACACCCTCCTAGCCGAAAATCTTTCACTAGGCTGCTACTCCCCATTGGTCAGAAATGGATGAAGAAGGAAAGGGCCTATCGACATGCATCTCCATTTTCTTCTTCTTACTTCTCTGCACGCATGTTGTTTAATGTCTTTCTCATCTTCAGAAAGTCTTTAAGGGCCAGGAAGAAGAAGAGCTCTCTGTATGAAGGAAATGACTTGACTTGCTTCGCTCGATCTTGGGATCTTTCTTTCTTATCATTCGATCAGTCGTCATATCTCTCTCTCTCTCTCCTTTCATGTATACATTTCAATCTGTGTATATCGACACATATATATATATATATATATCCATAGACATATGTACACGTGGTAGATCTACCTGTACATGCTTATGTTGAGATAGACAGATCGATCGATCGGTGCTTGGAGTTTTCGCTGAGAGGTGGCTTGGGTCTGAAAGCTTTTTCTCTTCTTTCACTAGAAGATCTTCTCCTTATATCGTTTATGAACTTCTACACGTGTTAGGGGACATGTATCTATCTACATATATAGCTAGAGTTAGAGGTATAGATGGATAGATAGATATCTACCTGTTGGTCTTGTTGTGTACACGTCCATAGTCCATACGTTTAGGGTTAAGGGTTTCTAAGCCCTTTCATTTTTCTTTCTTTCTTTTCTTTTCTTTTCTTTGTGTTAGATCTTTCCGAATTTCTTTCGAGTCAAGAGGAGCTCCACTCTACAGATGATAGAGAACTTCGTGTCAAGAAAATTGAGATTTCTGGTCATCCTAAGAATACACATACGACAGATCGTCTCTCTAGCGGCAAGGAAGATCCAAGCGAGAGTGAAGAAGGAGACAGAGAAGAACCTCCGGTAGCTCACTGCATCTATTTCTTTCCTCATGTAAGCTGCCGTCCTTCACATACATCCACTGCATATTCATATATATATATATATATATATATGTAGATGCATATATATATGTATATATATATATATATGTATGTTACATAGGTAGATCCTCATGCATTCGTAGATGTATATATAGACTAGATGATGACAAGCGACATCCACCACCTTCCGCAGTGCTTATCTCTTCTTTTTGCCTTTCTCAAGTTTCTTTTTTCTTTCTTTTCTTTCTTCTTCTTTTTCTTCTTGTTGCTGCATGCGCTCAGATAAGTCCGTCATACTCAAGAAAGCTTCTCGAACCAATCTTGAGACAGTTCTTCTATTCTTCTTCTTCTTCTTCTCCTTGGAGAACCCAAGACATCTCATCCTGAAGGAAAGATTTCCATCCATCTTGTCAGGGATAGATTTTCTCTGTTTTGCTTAGAAAGCCCTCACATTCGAGCTGAAGAAGAAGAAAAAGAGTGAAGTATCGCAGGATAC
>NW_027158902.1:0-754 GCF_002600585.1 Cystoisospora suis
CTTCTTCTTTCTCTTTCTCTTCGTCTTCTTTCTCTTTTTATCTTCGTCGTCTTCTTTCTCCTTATCTTCTTCCTTCTCTTGTTTTGCAAGGTGGTCACTCCTCTATCAAGCTTCGACAACGGTTCTGTCTTTCATAGAGGTTTCTCCATTCTCTAACTTGTCTCTCATTATCATCTTCTCTTTCTTCAAACTATACTCTATCTTCTTCTCCTCCGCTTGATGAGGAATGCCTTCAGAATCCTTTTCTCTTTCTTCTCTCCCTTGTTCTTCTTGTTTTGATAGAAGAAGACGCTTCTGTCGTTCTTCTTCTTTCTGTTTGACTTTCTTCATCTTGCCTTTCGTGTATTTTCTGGGACATAGAAAAGAAGAATGAGAAAGTGAAGGAAAAGAAAGAAAGAAAGACAGAAAGTGGTATTTATCTATCTACCTTTTCCTTCATCTTTTTCTCTTGTCAAGATCGTTGGATATATGTAAGATCGTACTCATCTTTACATCTATAGAGGGGCATAGGAAACATTTACCTACATGATGTATATACACCCAAAGTGACGGAAAGAAGAATAAGAACGATGAGGGACTCCAAACGTATACGCACAGTTGAAAGAAACACATGAAAAAAAAAAACCCTCATGCACACATAGATAGATAGATAGATAGATAGATAGATAGATAGATAGATAGATAGATAGATAGATTAAAGATAGATTAAAGATAGATAGATAGATAGATTAAAGATAGATCGACAGACTCCAGA
>NW_027158903.1:0-518 GCF_002600585.1 Cystoisospora suis
TGGGTACTTGACCCGTTTCGCCCTTGATTATTCGCCTTGTCCGCCGCGTCGTACTCCTTCTGAGGACGTGCCTATTGCCTGATCTGTTGTTGGTGCTTCGCACGACGTTTCCCGGTGTTGCTGTCCCGGTGGCGTGTGACCTTGGAAACTCCGAACTCTGCCCCTTGGGGCTGATCTGTTGTTTGGACTTCTCCCTGGAGGTCTCAGGCCTCCCTTGATTGTCACCTTGTTGACCTGTCCGCCTGGTTGAGCCGGTTTGCCTCGGTCACTTCTTGGAAACGGAGGCTCCAGGGTAGCTTCCCAGTAGATGTGCACTCTCGGCGGCATTTCGCCGCCACGTAGCTTGCTGTAGTTCATGTCCCGAGGTTGTTGTTGCTGTTCCCGGCCGTGGTCTAGCCTCTGTTCCTGCCTAGGGCCCATCACGTTCACTCTGGCCGCGGGAGGTTGTTCCCCCTTCTCGACGTCCGCCTCCCTCCGGCGCCGAGATTCTAGTTTTTTGCATCACGGAAGGGACATTG
>NW_027158904.1:0-338 GCF_002600585.1 Cystoisospora suis
CATAACTTGCTGCTTGGTTTCCTTATCTCGGCATGATCTGGTCGCTCTGGCATCGGTGCGTTCTCACAGCGATCGTCATTCTTAAAAATAGGACAGTATTTGATGACGATCAGGGCAGGATTGTAAAATCCTGACAACGGGCGTCGCGCGCAGAAAAACAGAAGGCAGCCCGGCAGGGCAAAACACAGGCTTTCCGCTTACACTAGGTATCAATGGGAAGCAAAAGGCCTTTGCTGACCATTTAGCCCTAACTAACACAATAAGAAAGAAGAAACAGGCACGGGAACGACACCAGGACCCCCGGCAAGCCACGACGGCTCGCGGGAGCCAGCTCACCC
>NW_027158905.1:0-214 GCF_002600585.1 Cystoisospora suis
CCGTCCGTTGATGCGGCATGTTCGCGTCTTGGGTTTTGCGTCTGATGGTCGGCTGTTCTGGATCTCTCGGGATGCCTTGGAGTTGGAGTAAGTCCGTCTTAGCCTCGGTCTGGCGTGTTGGCTCGTTTCTCGGTGACCGTTCGCGTGATCTTGTCTTGGGGTCTTGTGGTTGTCATCTGCTGCAGGGCTCTTCCTGGAATTTTCCGCCTGCCGC
>NW_027158906.1:0-409 GCF_002600585.1 Cystoisospora suis
TCGAAGTGGTGTACAAGCCGGGCCGGCAAAACGTTGTTGCGGACGCAATTTCGCGTCGACCCGACTTCATCAGTGTCATCACTCGTGGTCAGGAGAAGAGAGAAGATAATAAGGAGAAACAAAGGGGTAGTTGGACTAAGTCTTACGGGGAATGCGCGGACTTCCGCGAGGTTTGGGATCGTTGCGGGAATCAAAGTAAGGAAGACGGCAAGCAAGACGAACCTCAAGTGGCGATTTTCTTTAAGCAGAGGGAGTATCAAGCAGAAGGGGATTTCTTATGGGTGCGAACGAAGGCGGGTTGGAAGGTTTGTGTGCCGGGGAACGAATTGCGCCGGGAGATCCTGGAGCAGTTCCACGACCACGTGTTAGCGGGCCACCCGGGGATCGACAGGACACGGTTGGGAGTTCG
>NW_027158907.1:0-1093 GCF_002600585.1 Cystoisospora suis
CTTTTTTCCACTTATTTCTTCTTCTTCCCCCTCCCATAATCGGGCGTTCAACAAAGAAAAAGGTAATCGTCGGGGTTGAACACTTTTCCCAGGGATCACATAACAACCCGAACCACTCTTGAACCTCTTGGAGCTAAATAGATAACACGTTCTGGTTCTCCCGTTTTCCGTATCGGGTTCCTCCCGAGCTCTTTTCCCTGAAAGAGCGACCCTGTCTATCCATGGTCTCATAACAGTTAGCTTTACGTAGTCCTTTTCCGTTATCCACAGACTCCCTCTACCATCTCCACATTCGTTCTCTTTTAATAGACTTCCCTGATCCTGGTAATCCCTCTGACGCGCTTGATTGAACTCCGTCGGTAGTTCGGAGCTGTCTAAAATCTTCCCTCTTGAAACTTTCCAACGAACAATCCTTCCAAATGGACGAGTTCCCACGCTCCCTAACGAGTCTAGGGAGGCATTCGGCTCCAACATCCCCCTTAACCTCAGTCGAGTTCTAGCAGTTGTCCCCAAAAACTGTCGGAGGTCTGCTCCGATCAGGGACGCCACCTCCTGAAAGAAGTCCCGGAACTCTGTTCCTATTCCCTGAAGTTTACTCCACACGTTAAGGGCTAAGGTCTTTATAAATAGACCCCAAAAAAGAACACATGGAATCCCAAGCAGGAAACTAGCTCTTAGACATTTCCGGTAGCTTAAGAGAGAGCTACCTGGAGAAACCGTTTGGTCGAGTGAACCCATTTCGATTGTCCTTCGGCCCGTCGGCCGAAGCTCCCAACGCTCTCCTCAAACGGGTGATGGACCGACACGTTCCACAAGTCATGATTCCTCCACCAGTGATCCTCCTGAAAACTGTCCTTTCGTGGTTCTCCCGAACCTTTCTCGGCTTCTGAAGTGACTCTCTGCTCTTCCCCCTCCGTCCGTTTACAGGTGCCCGAAACCGAGGATCGGCTACCACGGCCCGCGCTCACTCGGACCGTAGGCGGGTCGGGACTTAGTCCGACCGCTTGGTCAGCTACACTCTCCCCGGCCGTTTTCACCTCCGGCCGTTCCAACCAGAGCCTTCTGACTATCTTCCATCCCTTCAAGCCAACTA